>NC_052509.1:48839462-49115570 GCF_014356525.2 Nilaparvata lugens
ATTAGGCGAGACACTAATGAAACTTTTCACCAAACAGGTTCGACTTACATTCAGAAATAATTGAATTTCAATATTATCATCAAAATGTTTATATTTTTTGCTTTTTAAATGTGTTTTTGTGTTTGAAAATAGTTTTCTTGATTTTAAACTTTATAAAATAGAAACTCAGGAAGTGAAATTGCAAATTTTTAGTGAGAAAACATGAAAAACCCAATATATAACCTATAAACTTGAGTGTTAATAGGAAATGACATTGTGTAATACGGCAAGGCAGAACATACAAAAGGATCTCTCTGCCGATAAAAGCCATAAGAATAAATAAATAATACTTTTTAGTAAATAACCTGCACAGCATTCGTCTTTGGAATATACTGGCACTAACGTCGCTGCTTCAGTCGAACCTGTTAGCTAGTACTTAGTCGCTCATGGCTGGCTTTAAGTCAGTTTTCTATCACTTCTAAAATTAAAATTACTTTTTCCATCTGTACACGTATAATCCATTAGGTACTGTACAACCATATAGCTACAGATTCATGACATAATTACTGTTTGATTTCAACAAGAAAAGTTATAATCAGAATGAATTAGTTGAGACTTGAGCCTTGATCCAGCCAAATATCGGCTTTGCCAGGATGTAATAAATTGTGACTAGAATTTTCAATTTAACCTCATAAGTATTTGTAAGAACTTTGTAGTAGTTTTTCGATATTTTCAATTCCATTTTTTCTGAATCTGACTTTTCCCGAATTTTCTCTTGATTAACAAAATTGTTCGTAAATATCGAGTCAATTTGACCAGGAAACACGAAATTTTATTTTCGACATTAAGGTTTCATATAATTATTATATGAAACATAGACTCTCTTCTGTATCAAATATAAACATGATCTGTCGAATAGTTCTTGAGAAGGCATAGAAAACGCGGGAAAACGCTAAAAAACCGCCGATCTTAGGCTATATTTCAAAACCCTTTCACTACAACAGTTTAATACCTCAGCTGAGCCTGTATCAAATTTGAACATTTTTTGTCAATAGTTCTTGAAAAACGCAGATTTTGGGCGTTCCTTTGGAATTTTTTCCAATCAGTTCTTAGTGCGCCTCTAGATGGCCAACTGATACGTGCCAAATTTGAACGTATTTGGTCCAGTAGATTTTTAGTTCTGTTGATTACGAATGAGTGAGTGAGTGAATAAATCAGTGCCATTTCACATTTATATAAAATAGATAGAAGATATAACGGACTATTTTCGTATTTGAAATGTTATTAATTTTTAGTAATACCTCTGACATGGGTTACATGACAGAGAAAAAATAAAATTAATAAATTGTTAGAAGGGTAATTCTTACATTATAATACAGAATTTACAAATGAATTCATTGCTTATAAAAAAGGAGTTAGTATGTGTGTAAAGTTTCTTCTGTTTTCAAGTGATTGTTTCTCGTTTAATGAAACAGGGCTGAAGTCTGTGTTGCAACAGAACCAACAACCGATTTCTATCACCAATGCTTATTACAGATTGAGTGCTATTATTCCTGTTTACTAATATTTGTTCATTTTACAGTCGATCTCGTGACAGAAAACGCATCAAGCGTGAACGTATCAAGGATCCAGACATCGAGGAGATTGAAGAGAGACCGAGGGACAGAGACCGCGATAGGGATCGTGACAGAGACAGGAAGAGGAGGCGCAGTCATTCGCGAGACAGAGACAGAAAACGTGATCGCCGTGACAGAGATAGGGACAGGTATGCTAATCTATCATTTCAATTAAAACTTGTTTAAAACTCCATCACTATCTCAGAGAACGTAATTTCTACCGTAAGTTTTTCCATCGACTTTGAGTAAGTTGATCATTTTTATCTAGAAATGAAATGTGAGTTCGATATTTTAAGGTGGCAAGATTAGAACTTGGCAGTTGCTTAGATTGTAATTGAGCCATCATCACCCACGAAAAGAAGTGAATTGTAAATCTTGACCATTTAACACTTAAATAGCTGTCACTCAAACGTGTGGCACCGTGAGAGCTAATCATTATTATTCATGATCACTCGCTACATGGTTATATGAAGAAATAATCAAAATCAGTTCACCCAAATGTTTTCAATAGAGATTGCACTACGTCTACATCTATTGAGAATACTCGTTAACAATTAATAAAACCTAGATTTTATGCATTTGTGATTCATAGTGAACGTAGTTTAGTTAAAGACTAATTATAATATTCATTAATAATTTATAATTCATTTCAATAACCGTACAAGTTCTTATATACTGGCTTTCTCTACTCTGTTTTTTATTCATTGAAATAGAATGAAAGTACAGGTGTTAAGGAAATTAATCTCGACACTATTGATCAATTTATGATAAGTTATGTATGACATAATTTACGGGTGATTTGATATTTTATATGCAGTGAAATATTTAATAGTAAGTTATTAGGTATATTGACATTATAATATAACTGTGATTTACTATTTGTTACATGATATTACAGGGACAAGGATCGTGATCGTAGAGACCGGGATCCTGATTATGAAGAAAAGGTGCGGGTCAAGCAGGAACCTCCCGATGGTAAGTTTTACGCATTCAATTTTAAACTTATTGGGTTAGAAATGGCAACCAATATGAAATATTTTCATCTAGCAGTGTACAATTTTTTACATTGAAAACACAGAATTTAGGTTTGTCACATTGAGACGCAATTGTATTTTTTCTAAATACACCAAATGAACATTAAGAGTACTATTTAAAAATACTCTTATCACTAAAACTCCATCTGTTAAATTCGAAAAATTTGAATTTATTTTCATTCTACAAATTACTTAGATCATTTCTCATCTTCTTTTCCACAGATTATCCAGAGTTTCCTACCAACAGCTATGTTGATGATGGTGAATTCGACGAAAACATGGTCAAGTTTGAGAAAAGAGAAGACGGAGGAGGAAGAAGGAACGATATGGGAGGAAGAGGGAGAGATGACATGGGTGATGGAGGCGGCGATGATGGTGGCGATGATCCCAACGGTCGTAATAATTACTACGATGAAAATGACTTTTGATCGGCTTGTTCTTGGTAGTTTTCATAACATGCATCTGTGTACTTGATTTTACAAAGCAGGCATTTTGCGTTTATGTAATATTATTTTAATAGTACTATTCAAATAAATTGTCTGCGTCCTCACTGATATTAAAATATGAATACATTTTTTTGCTATCATGTAATCGAAACTGGTCGATTAAAAACTCTGTGTCTTTATACATTTACATGTAATTTGATTTAAGGCATTTTAAAACCGTAAGAAGACGCTACATAATGTTGGAGTATATTGTTCAAATATAGTGGATTTGTGATTTTAGTAAATGGTTTCCTTTACTTCCATATTATTATTGTTGATAATCTGTAATTTCAAAGAATATTTAGATAATGAAATATATGTTGCGACTATCTCAAGAAATTATCTCTTGATAATACTGTTCTTTAAAGATTCAAGTAAGTGTAATACAGTATAAATGTTGATAAAATTAAGTAAAAGGAAATGATAGTTACAATTATTATAAATTGGAATCATATCATAGAAAATATATGAATATCGAGCTCAGGTTGTGGTAAAATAAGTTGTAATATTGTAGTTTATAAATACTAGTATTTTTCAGCTAGTAACTAAAGTCTGGGAGATAGTACTTTTAACACGGCTCTTTCTCGAAGACGGAGAGGTCCGATGCTCTATCCTCCACTAATCACTCCCACTACCTAGCAGTATTCTAAAGCATCGCGCCAACTCCCCTCTAGCTATTGACTGGCATTGTTCCAAAAATTGTTAAGTGGCAGCAGGTATATTGGTTTGTGTGATTATGGAGATGTGTTCATCACAAGAACGTAAGCGAAATGACACTGCGCATCCAAATTGATGACCGTCTCAATCTATTCTACAAACTGTTGAAGGAGAAATGGGTTTCTCCTCTTCATGTTAAAAGTAATATCTCACAGACTATCAGCTTTATAAGCTCCATGGTTCCCTATTTCCTAATGTTATTGAATTAGCAGATCAATGGATTAGAAAAAGAGAAGGGAGTGCTGATGATTTTTCTACGCATTAAATAAAATTATTCTTCCATTTCAAGTGTTTTCTCAAAGCATCTGCTTCTGAGAACCGACACGTTGCTCTTAGGACTTCTGTCAATTTTTATTATTTTTTTCTAGAAGTACAAAGACTACTGGTACACAGATTTGTAGGTGAAGAAATAGCTAAGAAAAAATGGATGGGACCGCTTATGGAGAGCGACACCCTAAGTGGTTAATTTCACTTCGTGGTAGTTTATGGGATGAGTCACTAACTTGCTGAGGAGGCTGATACTATTTGTGATCAGAGGCCAGACGAGTCGGCGGGGCAGTGGTTGGTTCTCGATCAGCCAGCTTCCCGAACGCCAACCCAATCAGCCAATCGGAGAGCATCCTGCCCTGCTGACTCGTCTGAACTCTTTATGTGGCTTGGCCTCAACATGCCTTATTATCGACTGATAATAAATGTCGGTTTCCAAGCTCGGGATTTAACTAAGTTCTAGATTTTCAGCAGCTGGAGCCATAAAATTGGTTTTCCAAAACGGGGTGTTGTAGCATTTCACGTTTAAATTGAATTTCAAAAAAACTATAAAATTGAAGTAGTACTGGTGTAAGGAGCTCTTTTCTACCGAGACTTCTAAATTTACTAAAGAGGCCCAGACAGTTGAAAATCTAAGGCTAAGCTCACCTTTACGTGACTCAGGTCGGGAAGAGACTCGACTCTAGTAGAGAGCATGTGTTTTCAAATGGTGACGTCGTGGAGACTAATCGACTGGTCTGAGTGTCACCATTTTTTTGGAAACACATGCTCTCGACTAGAGTTGAGTCTCTTCTCGACCTGAGTCGCGAATGTGTGAGTTGAGCCTTAAGGTGCGTACAGACTTTCGCTCTGCTCCGCAACCGAATGTCACTCGAGCAGAGCGATTGATGATCGACCTGGGAGCAGGAGTGGAATGCGAGAAGAGCTAACATCTCCCGTAACGTTCATGATCGGTGCGAATGCGGAGCGGGTTGGAGGCGCGTATATCTGTACGCAGCTTAACACACCCAGGCATTAAAATTTACTACTTATCAGAGAAGTTAGCTGTGTTTAAAATCATATACACTCTACCTTCGCCACCCCACTATGTTTTGACCCCGAGGATCACATGAGCTTTTCCAAGTCACCATGCATTTTACTTTATGACAACTGTGTTCAGTCATGACTTCAAGCTAAGTTTATTCTTGTATTTTTCGTTACCATGCTTATCCGACATCGCTGGTCTTGGTAAAGAAAAAGTGTATTTGAACAGAGCAAGAATTAATAAATAACAACAAGCTTTATCAACTCTAATACTGTAGTTATACTGAATTGCTTAATTTTGAATGGTTGCTACCTTTTAATCATAATTATACATTCAAAAGTGATGTGAAATTTACTCTACAAGCAATTTACAATCTAATAATCAAGCTTAATAATATTAAGCTTGATTATTAGATATAATATATTATGACCATATTTTATGGTCATGCTTGTTTGCAGTCAAACTTGAACAAGTTATCGAAGAACTGAAAATAGATCCACTCCCAAATCAAGCAATTGTATTTTTCAGAAATTAATGAGACATGATGAGAATATTCGTATGTTGTAGAAGGAACCAGTGACTTTTGGCTTTACGTCTCTTATGGTTGTTGAAATTGTTTGCCTAAAATATTCTGAAGTTTTTGCTTAAGAATTTCACATTTTTTCCGGGATAGAATTGATTTTTGTTCAATGATAACGATCAAAGACCTTAAAGAGATATGCATCTTTGATAACGATATTTAGTATGGCATCCATTTCATCTTAAACGGTGTACACACGTACGTTTGCCTCGGGTGAGCATACGTGTATGGGCTTGCATTCGCACGTGTGGACACTGTTCGCTGAGGCATGTGGGCGAACCGGAACCCTGTCGGTATTTTGGCGTGCTCAAAGGCGCCTCGGGCGAGCATTGAATGTACGTGTGGACGCGATTTTGCCATACGGGTGAGGCAAAACGTAAACATTGAAGGCGTCATAACCTAATTCCAATGAATTAGGTTAATGAATGACAAATCAAATTGTGATCCAATAACTAATTGTAAATTGTAGGATTTTTGTAATTTTGTAGGATATGTGGATTGCCAAATATTTAAATAGAAACATGCATGGAATATATAATTTGTATCATGATCAACAAATTTAGAACTGCATAATTTAAGTGAAAAAAGCTTCTCTAAAGGGTTCCTACAAGAAAGTATAGCTCAAACTTTGAACTAGTATTCCCTTAAAGGTAAATCTTGAAGCTAATCTTTTGGAGAATCTTGTTTCGTCATGTGTATGAGCAGAGTTAGTTTAAAATGGGCAGCAATTTA
Organism: Nilaparvata lugens; assembly: GCF_014356525.2. Classification (NCBI taxonomy): domain Eukaryota; kingdom Metazoa; phylum Arthropoda; class Insecta; order Hemiptera; family Delphacidae; genus Nilaparvata; species Nilaparvata lugens. The sequence goes on from NC_052509.1 coordinate 48,845,897, forward strand.
GTATTTTATTCAATTTATGGCTAATTTCCTTAAAGAAGACTGTCAATTTTGTGAGACAGTGTTAAGTGCTTTGATTTGGTCATCAAAACTTCTCGAATTATTGTAGAATTTTTTTTTTTTTTGAGATTCAGAATAGATATTGGAAACCAACAAATAAATCGCCTAATGTCAAGGATCTCAAAGTTAGAGCCAATCGTTCTTGTGGAGTTATTGATTCCCTCATGATGATATCATTATTGTTTAGATAACTAGTTGAATTAGATTCAGTATATTAACAAGATAATGTTTTGACAACCTAATAAAGTTTGAACTTTCAATCTTATGTCATGTAGCAATTTATTTCCTTACTTCAACCTACAATCGTTCAACCCACCAACATCGTTTGTCAAGTTTTATTTTTGATTTTATTATATAAGTCATTGAAATAAAATGATACTGCTGCAATTTGTGATAACTATCTTCAATGATGGAATGACGCCATTGTTGTCATGTGGAAAATCTACATCTACCATGTCTTCGTGTCGTCTGCAAATCAGATAGCTTTTTGAATGCCGAGGCATACGTGGATCGCGTCCACAAGGACGTACAGTGAATGTTGAGGCATATGTACATACGATTGTTCGCGCTAATCTGTACGGACGTGTGTACAAGGCTTTAGATTTCAGTCCATCTCAAATGAGCTGTTTGGAAGGGTCTCAGTTTCTCAAAATTTCAGTTCTTCTAGCTCCCGTTGTTTCCAGATAGTACAGTAGTGTCCTTATGCTATTGTTTCCCTATGATGTTATAATATAATAGTATTAATAATATAGTCTACATATTCGAATATCATTCATAATTAATTTCTCATAATACCTGTATATTGCTATTCAAAAGTGAAAATCCAAGCCTTTCACATTAGAAAAATAATCAAACATAATAATTATTTTAGTTTTAATGATCGTATGACTCCAGTCGAGGATTCTCCAGTCTATCGACCATACAACTTTTTTGCTTATTGTCACTACTTCAATTCCATGCTACTCTATTTTCTAACCATACTTTATTAACAATATAAGATCTAATTCTTCACTAATTTGCATGTAACAAATTTTATAATAATTATCTCTATACATATATATATATATATATATATATATATATATATATATATATATATATATATATATATATATATTATATATATATATATATATATATATATATATATATATATATATATATATATATATATACCAAATTTGAACGTTTTTGGTCCAGTAGATTTTTAGTTCTGCGAGTGAGTGAGTCACGTCTGTCAGTCAGTGAGTGCCATTTCACTTTTATATATATATACTAGCAAGAACCCGTGCTTCGCAAGGATCTATTTTAAAACTTGACAACATGAAAACTTGACGTAATGAAATTTTGAAGAATTGAGAATAGGCCTATAACCATCCTTGGTTAATTAAGAATCTATAAGCAAAATTTCAAGTTTATTAGTCCAGTAGTTCAGACGTGATGATGCGTCAAACATAATTTTCCTATCCCGTACGTGCATAAGCCAGCTCTTTACTTTATATAATTATTATAGATATAGTTAACGACTGCAAGAGATAGGACTGTGGAACAGAATAGTGGTGAAACTATGATAGCGCCAGAAGTGTCTCAAACACAATAGTAGGTACTACATGAACTTTTTGAAAGTGATTTGAAAAAATGTGAAAACAACAGAACTGAATCCTTATCATTCTACTTTCATTTAGAGAGGTTTTTGTTTGTGCCGAATGGGAATCTATTTATAAAAAAATGAATGTCTGATTGTCAGATAAATTTCATGATTCACCAAATAAAGTCAAGTGTAACATGAGATACATTGGCGGTGCGAAGTTCGCTGGGTAAGCTAGTTGTAAATTAAGCTTTATTATTAATAGACAACGCTGAAAAAGACAGGCTCAATCACCAGGAATACTATAAATCTGTAGAACGTTTACCACGTAAAACACGTGGTAAGCTCGCGCTCTCAATCAACGCAAAATCAATTCGATCAGCTAATTGATGAAATTGTTTTAAGCTTTCCAATGATTACAACATATGTTAGAATATCATGTGTCAATTCTCTAAGTTCCATATGGAGTTCACCTTACCATAAGCTTACTTAATAGGATCCTTTTTCATCCTTTGAAACCCTTAGAGGCAAAATATCTCAAAATCTGTTCTTAGTGTGCGTCTAGCATTTTTGAAGAATATTTTTGCAAAGTTTTAAGCCTGTAGGCCAATTATTTTGAGCTGTAGTGTGATTTTACATCAAAATTTTCGAAAAGTGCCCTCTCCTGAACCCCCCTGTGCTCCTGATTGGCATTTTTCTGCATAGATCTGATTTTTTTCGTACCTGAACGAAAAAGTTCCTCATGACTTTGCTGTGCAATGAACGGTTAAAAAGTGAAAATTCTGGGGGGCCCAGCTCCCTCAGGGGGAGGGCAGATTTCTGAAAATCCTTTTGTAGTGGATGTTTTGAGGCTACAATAAACAAAATTGTGCGAAGTTTTTAGGCTTAGTAGTTTGGGCTATGGTGTGATTTCAGTTTGTCGGGGCTTAGCCTTTTAGATATAGGTAGAAGAAGAGAAAGAAGCAGAAGAAGAAGAAGAAGAGAGAAAAAAGGAGAAGAGGAGTAAGAAGAAGAAGCAGCAGAAGAAGAAAAAGAAGAAGAAGAAGAAGGAAAAGAAGAAGAAGATAGATTATTATGTTGCTTTGGCCTGTGATCTGTATAAATGTCCTGTAACAACTAAAGGTGCGTCCACACATGCCGAACCGGACCTCGAACCGCGCAGCAAACTGTGCATTCCTCCGAACATCTTGCCTTTCAACGAACATGAGCATATATTTCATAATGTTAAAAATCAGCTGTTAATCATTCGCCGACCGTACTCCGAACCATTCGCCGTGCCGCTTGCGTCTGTTCTAACTGCTCGCCTCTCCTCACTCCGAACGCTGAACTTTTCAGCCAATCAGAGCCCTCGATTACAATTCGCCGTGCAGCTCGCTCCACAATATTTTGGATATCCATCACAAGTGGAAAACATGCGAACATGAATACAGAAGTATGGGCAATTTTTTATTTGATTAAATTCATGTTTTGAAGAATTCATTGTTACGAATGATAAATTGATAGGAGCTTATAAATATTTTCTAATTCAAATGAAATAACTTCTGAAAAAATAATGATTGGATAAAAAATACCAATATTGAATTATTGTTGACCAAGAACTCAGTACATCGACAATTCATTCAACTAATACTGTATTGATGAAATTATAATAATTTTCTCTATTGATAATCAATTTCATCAACTAACTGAAAAAAAGTACTTTCAATTTCCATGAATTTATTAATAGAATTATATAAATCTAAAGTGTAGGTGATATCTAAATTCACAAAGAGTTCGATTCTTGTTGGCAAGATAGATGTTATTCAATGCAGAAATCATTATTTTACTAAAAGATAGGATAAAATGGATAGTTCTCTTTCAGGGGGAGTTTTGACAACCAACAAAACTCATTTTTCATTTGAAGAAATAATATCAAAAAGGTGCATTGGACCTTACTTTTTTGTTCAGCTTGCCAAAATACCCCTCATTTCAATATTAAAATTTTCGACTGACTGTACAGTGAGTCAATCATTCTATCAAGGCTTGCATAATTTTGAAGTTTTAATTAAATAAAAATGGTAGAGAATAATTATCATGTAGTTATCAACACCTTTATTTAAAGACATATTAACTGCATTCGTTTTCATATTGCCGATACAGCATTGATGAAACTGTAGACGTTTATTTAGCAGTCTCAAAAAACTGTTCTAGCTGAAAAATTAATAATACATGCCACGTGTAGGCTTATACATTCCATCAGGAAAACGGAGTTCAAAACTATGGTTTTCCTAAACATATGTTTTTGAGATAATTTCTTTGATGCAGCTGTTTCACATTCACCATTATAAATTATACAGAGTTTGTGAAAATAATAGTTATTTGTATATCTAGAGTGAAAAGTACGACTTTTTCTCCCTGAGGGAAAAAGTTTGAAGCCCGAGGCGAAGCCGAGGGCAACAATTTTCCTGAGGGAGAAAAAGTATTTTTCGCTCGTGATGTACACAACATTTTTCCTCCATCTACATTTTTTTATAGAAACTGCAAATTAAATCATTCTAATAACTTACGTATTGGTGACAATGTTTCCTAACAACATAACCTAAAATCTAAAACCTAAAAACCGGTCGTCTGATAGATAGGCACTGCTGATTGCGCTATCTATCGGCCAAGTGTAAGAATTATATCAGCGTAAGTGTAATATTTATATGGCTGACTCCAGATCACGCGGTTCAGATTTGAATTGCAGAATACAGATCAAAAATATTTGTTGGCTGGTATTTTGAATAGAATAAAATATTTTAAAAATTGTATAAATTTTTATCGTCTACTAATATTAAGAATATAATATCAAACAAACATATATTTCATGAGTTGATCAAATTTCTGGTTGTGGTATTGAATTCAGTTGACTCAATGACAGACACCTCTATTACGCTTTCTCATCTGAGCTTAGACCTTCTAACCTATTACCATGTAAGTTTTTAAAATAGAGATGCTTCCCATGTTATTTAAATGGAGTCACTTTTACTCCCTAGGGAGTTTTTCTGTTTTTTACTACCTAGAGCGAAAAAGTGACACTTTAGTATTATGTTTCAGGGAGTAAAGTAAGTACTTTAGACAGTAGGTGGAGGAAAAAATATTTATTGATTACCAAAACAATACTATTATTATATTAATGATAATAATTAATTACTAAAACAATACTTTTATTATATCAATAATAATAATATTATTAAACATATTTATCAATTATCAGAACAATATTATTGAGGTTGAGTGGAATCAGGTAGAAAGCAATAATAGAACAGATGTTCTTTTTTGAATTTCTATCTTATTATTTTGTTATTTCCAATGATTACAACATATGTTAGAATATCACATGTCAATAAATAAATATTATCTCATTTCCATATGGCACTCACCTTACCATGTTCATAACCTTACTTAAAAGGATCCTTTTTCATCCTTTGAAACCCTTAGAGGCAAAATATCTCAAAATCCGTTCTTAGTGCGCGTCTAGCAAGTTTGAAGAATATTTTTGCAAAGTTTCAATTCTGTAGGACAATTGGTTTGAGCTGTAGTGTGATTTTACATCAAAATTTTCGAAAAATGCCCTCTCCTGGACCCCCCTGTGCTCCTGATCGAAAGTTTTCTGCATAGATCTAATTTTTTTTCGTAGCTGAACAAAAAAGTTCCTCATGACTTTGCTGTGCAATGAGCGGTTAAAAAGTACAACATTTTGGGGGGCCCCAGCTCCCTCAGGGGGGCAAATTTCTGAAAATCCTTCCTTAGTGGATGTTTTCAGGTTACCATAAACAATCGTGCAAAATTTCAAGTTTTTAGGCTCAGTAGTTTGGGCTGTGGTGTGATTTCAGTGAAATGGTGAAATGGCACTCACTGACTGACTGACTGACAGACGTGACTCACTCACTCGCAGAACTAAAAATCTACTGGACCAAAAACGTTCAAATTTGGTAGGTATGTTCAGTTAGCCCTTTAGAGGCGCACTAAGAACGGATTTGAAAAAAATCCAAAGATATGCCCAAAATCTGCGTTTTTCCAGTGTTTTTAAGCGTTTTCTCAGCTTTATTGAGAACAAATGAACAGAAAATTTTCAAACTCAGTACAGAAGCTCAGCTAGGGTGTAATAATGTTGTGTTAGAAGGAATTTGCAATAACATCGAAGATACACCCAAAATCAGCGTTTTCTAAGCTTCATCGAGAACAAATGAACAGAAAATGTTCAAATTTAGAACAGAAGTTCAGCTAGGGTGTAATAATGTTGTGTTGGAAGGAATTTGCAATAATGTCAAATATATGCTCAAAATCTGTGTTTTTCCAGCGTTTTCTCAGCTTTATTGAGAACAAATTAACAGAAATTGTTCAAATTCAGTATAGAAGCTAAGCCAGGGCACAGAGAAGAAAGTGTAGTAATGACAGTGTAGTAATGTTGTGTTAGAAGGAATTTGAAATAACGCCAAAGATCTGAAATAATGCAAAAAATCTGTGTTTTTCCAGCGTTTTTGCGTTTTCTCAGCTTTATCGAGAACAAATGAATAGAAATTGTTTAAATTTAGTACAGAAGCTAAGCTAGGGTGTAGTAATGTTGTGTTAGATGGAAATTGAAATAGTGTCAAAGATATGCCCAAAATCTTCGTTTTTCCAGAGTTTTTTTGCGCTTTCTCAGCTTTATCGAGAACAAATGAATAGAAAATGTTTAAATTCATTACAGAAGCTCAGGTGGGGTGTAATAATGTTGTGTTGGAAGGAATTTGAAATAACGTCAAATATTCGCCCAAAATCAGCGTTTTTCCAAAGTTTTTCTCAGCTTTTCTGAGTTTTCTCACCTTTATCAATAATTGATGGGAATTCAGTACACAGGTTTAGCTGAGTTGGAAGAATTTTGTTCGCCAAAGATACGCCGATATAGTAACAGGTGTTTCTACCAGCGTTTTTCTACATTTTCTCAAATTTTCAAGATCAAATTGACATAAAATGTTCAAATTCGGTACAGAGGTTCTGAGGTCTACATGCAGGTGAGCGAAGTGAGCCAGTTGATCTCATTTTTGGACGATCCAGTCGGTGGTCCAGGGGGTGGAGCCCCCTGGCTAGATGGATATGACAAGCAAAGCGAGCCTGATGGCTAGATATGAATATAACTTGTCTCATCTGATTTGTATTATTGTCTTATCTGAAATTATAAAACATCTCTTTCATGAAACATAACCTCATTTACATTGAAAATGTTTACCATACTTACATGGTACAACCAACATGTTGAGTCGACACTCGACTCAGTCTCACAGTCACAGTTAGGTTGTGGAGACTAAAGTCGACTGGTCTGAGTGTCACCATTTGAAAACAAATTCTGTGTCGAGAGAAGACTAGAGTCACTGTTTCTTATCGACTTGAGTCACATAAGTGTGAGTTGAGCCAAAGGCTCTTGATTTTCCGAATTTTGGGTGGAATGTGTTTTGATTATCAATGTTGCTATTATTCAAAATGTTTTGATAATTATAGAACTCCCAATAAACACAAAGAATAAAAACGTTGACCAAACAGCTGCTCTGGATGAAATGAAATACAGGATGAAATGAATGTTATCCCTAAAAATAGCTACTAGATGAACTGATATTGAGAGGAGATGAGACTCTCCTGATATTCAAATCCTAGACCAGTTATAGAATGGACATGCTGGGAAGTCTAGCCTCTGAAGCCAACATCTACTGCCATATCGCCAAATCATGACGTCATCATCAGAAAGAAAACTTTTAGATTGTGTCTATTTCAGAAGGGAGCTGAAGTCCAGAAGGCCAGCGGTCAGGATGGCAGAGCATTTGAGAGATGAGAGGTTCTCTCTGAACAGAAGATGGAGAGAGGAGGTACCCCCGGAATACCGGAGAGCTAGGCCTATTTCTCATGCACTAGGCCTCCTGGTATCGAGCTCCCCCGGCGCATCTGGGTGACACTCAACAGAATTCGAACCCAGCATGGGAGATACAATGCATCATTTTTCAAATGGGGACTTGGAGACTACCCAGTATGTGACTGTGGGGCGATGGAGCAGACAGTGCACCACATTATATTTGAATGTGAGAGACGTGCCTACCTGGGCGAGGCTAACGACTTCACTGTAGCCAGTCCCCAGGCAATTCAGTATATTTCATCCCTCGACGTGCACTTATAAAAGTGTGAAATTTCAAAAATTTGACAAAAAATGCCATACGCTAAATAAAATAATGTGTCTATTTCAGAAGGATGTAAATTATTATTCATTAAAATGGTAAACTCCCGCTGCGCTCCCGCTGAAATAGACACAATCTGCTATGAAAAACAATGTAAACAAACTCTACAGAAAAGTTTTTCATTTGATGCTGACGTCACGATTTGGCTATGTGGCAGTAGATGTTAACTTCATCGACTTTCAGTATGAATATACAATGGGGCTTGTCTATTCTATAACTGGTCAGCTGGTCTAAGATTCAAATAGCCGTGACTTGTAATGTCCCTTCTATGGCCGCCCATCAAATTTTGCTATTGAAAAATTTTTAAAGTGTTATACTATACTCTTTGTTTAACACAGCAGAGCGATTCTGGTTTCTGGTGCAGCCGTGCAGCCGAAGTGCCAAAGCCGAAGCCGAAAGTACAGACTAGACTACAGATGAGAACGTCGAACCTCGACGTGAAGTCAGTCCAGTCCAGTCAGTGTTTGCCCACTCACTTCAATGGTTATTTAGTAAATTGTAAAATGGCAATAAACTAAAAAGTATTAAGCTTGTGTTGAAGTAAACGTGTAGTGATATTTTGTTTAAGTTTAGTGATAATAAATTTGCAGTATCAATAAGAAAATGCCAATCTCGTCTTGAGTGCCTTTCTCTCTTTGAAAACATTTAAGTTATAGGAGTCCTACTTTTTTCTACTTCCGTGTTTTTGGTTAGCAGGTAAGCTTCCAGGCTCTTTCTTGTCATTGAAAATTCATATTCAAATAAACTTACGGTATTGACATATGCATTCTATTTGTTTATTGTGACACGCTTATTGATGTGTTGGAATAGGTATACAGTATAGTACAGTATTATAATATTTTTCTGCACTCGTTTATATACTTAACCTAAAACAAGTCATGAATAATTATTTTTGAATTTTGTTATACTGTATGTAATAGCTACTAAGCCAATAATCAAAGCTTTAGAATATTTTTTAATGTTTATCTAGATTATTTTTTAATGAACGTAACTTAGCCTGATAATTTTTGATTAGGTAGGTAGTTATTGTATAGAAGCTTAAATCTTTTCAATTAGGTCCAATCCTCGTCTATACAATTATTTCAGATTTCAATATTGCATGTAGTCATTTCATTCAAAATATTGACCCTGTCAGTTATCGTAGCAACGCTAGTTATAATATATGTTGATATTTTTATAGCTTGGGGCCGGGCCACACAGAGCGATCTGCTATCTGATTCTGCTATCCTTTGGGCTTCTGTCCTTCTGTATTTATCTAGATTGAATGTTCATATAGGTATAGAATCCAATAGAACCGCAGATTAAGTAACACTCTGTGTGACTGAGTTCTTTATGGGTTGTTTTGTACTGCTTTGAAGTTTTTCTTCAAGATATCCAAGTCACACTTTAATTTGTTTAGCTTATACTAAATTTTTTAATGGAGAATCTGCTGTAGGTATGTAATTTAGACAAAGGTAACATAAGTTTAAAATTTATAGGTTTTTGAAAATAGATCCGTTAATTTTGTGTTAATGCCCTTTCTTCCGTCGACATAGTTGGAGCTTTTGTTGCTTGAGCTGCCTGCAAACAGGGACTAATAGATCTGGTCATTAGTGACAGTTTATTGCTCCTGTGTGAATGGGTTTGGACGCTACAAAAGTCCCCGTACGATGGATGGTGTTAGCCATTAATAGCTACTAGATTATAGAGAAAATATATTAATGTAAAGATATCCCATGGTATAGGCCGTTTATGTGATAAATTTCAAGCCGATTTTTTCTTAATTGAAGCTGATTACTTGCGACTACAGTCTATTATCATTGTTTTAGCCGATATCGGATAGTATATTATTATTATTATTATTTTTGAAGGGACGGATTCAAGTATCCAAAGGTTCAAAGAACCCCACACGTCAACCGAAGCTGATTGTGTTCCCAAGTAGTATGTTAGTTAGGCAAACCAATACCTGTTTCCTTTACAAGAACCAGGAGTTTTTCCCTAACATCCCATTCATCACCTGGTTGCTTGTCACAATCCAGTGTGATATGCTTGGCAGTCTCTTCAGACTGATTGGTCCTCGTGACCTACGTGAGTTCCACTCCTGGCTTTCTTTGAAGGTCCTTCCGCTGAGGAAGGGGTCGCCAAGTTGCCTCTAGGGCGCCTTGCTAGCCTTGACTCAGCCTCTTGTCTCACATTTGTGCCTGGAGTTTCACCCAGCTCTGGTCTCTTGTGGGTTTTTCAGGGTGTCCACGCGGCGGGAAAACCGGGAATTGTACGTGAATTTCATTTGGGCGGGAAATGTAGACTACGGGAATTTTGTCGAGATTCGGGATTTTTTTTATATTTCTGTCAATCGAATATTAATCAAGGACAGAGTTGAAATTCAGCCAGTAGATGAGTGGTGTATTAGTGATGGATGATGCATAATATTTTTTTGAAGGGAACGGATTCAAGGATCCAAAAGTTCAAAGAACCTCACACGTCAACCGAGTGGTATGTTAGTTAGGCAAACCAATACCTGTGTTCTGTACAAGAACCAGGAGTTTTTCCCTTTGCACCTGGTTCCCATTCACCACCTGGTTGCTTGTTGCAATCCAGTGTGATATGCTTGACAGTATTTTCATACTGATTAGTCCTCGTTACCTACGTGAATTCCACTCCTGGCCTTCTTTGAAGGTCCTTCCGCTGAGGAGGGGTGACCCTTGACTCAGCCTCTTGACCTACATTTGTTCCTGGAGTTTCATCCACCTCTGGTCTCTTGGGGTTTTCTTTTTGCCCTCCGAAATTTCACAGGGTCAAAAGCCTCACCTCTCCCAATAAGTTTTGCCTAAATTACCGCCCTTCTTTGAGCAGTGGTGAGGTTTCGTCTCTCCACCCACAAACTCGTGACCTACATGAGTTCCACTCCTGGTCTTTTTTTAGGTCCTTCCGCTGAGAGAGGGGACGCCAAACAGCCTTTAGGGCGCCCGGCGCCCGGCCAACCTCGACTCAACCTCTTAACCCACATTTGTGCCTGGAGTTTCACCCATCTCTGGTCTCTCCGGTTTTTCTTTTTGCCCCTCCAAAACCTCTTAACCAACATTTGTGCCTGGAGTTTCACCCATCTCTGGTCTCTTGGGTTTTTCATTTTGCCCTTCCAAAACTCTGCAGTGTGATAAGCCTCACCTCTCCCAAGAAGTTTTGCCTAAATTACCGCCCTTCTTTGAGCAATGGTGAGTTTTGGTTTCTCCACCCACAAACTCGTGACCTAAGTGAGTTCCACTCCTGGCCTTTTTGTAGGTCCTACCGCTGAGAGAGGTGACGCCAAACTTCCTCAGCGCCCGGCCACTCTCAGCCTCTTGACCCACATTTGTGCCTGGTGTTTCACCCATCTCTGGTCTCTTGGGTTTTTCTTTTTGCCTCTCCGAAACTGCCCTGATCCTCCGGGCAGATCCCGTGGGTTTGAAGGCAGCAACTTCTGGAGTTGCCTTGGGGTTTGGTTTGTTCATGTGGTTCCCACGAACAGCTAGGGAAGTGGAGTCAATCCAGATAGAGCCCCGCATGTCCAGGCAAGGCTAAATACTACAGGAAGGCGCCTGGTATCCTGCAGGCACCGTTAGAGACACCATATTCTAGATAGGAATTCTTTTCCCACACACACAGATTTATAGTGTAAGTGGGGAAATATATTTCCTTGATTTGTTTCTATATAACTATTATTGTTATTAGTTATTTTGTATAACTAATATGTATATGATTTTTTTGTGGAATAAATTGATATAAAAGTACCATCCTTCAGCACGGTCCACATAACACCTTGGGCTGGTCTAAGAAGAAGTAAGAATGTGGCCAAGGAAGGCCGACAGAAATAAAGAATTGCACAAAGCTAAGCCAATGGAAAAAGTGCCATTCTAGAAATGAAAAGCTGCAAAGCATATTAAGAAGGAGAAGAAGGTTTTGGAAAGGGGGTCCCTTTTAGTCAACTCCTAAAAGCAGGGATACTGTGGGTGAACTCTGGTTTTCAACACATTCTTGAGTACGATGTTCGACTCAAAGCTCCCCCAACCTACAGGGGGCTATCGGATAGTGAAAGGCCCGCTTTACATTTGACACCATGTGATTTTGAACCCCATGACATCGGGACGATGTGACACCGGTGTCGTGTCGTCGCATGCGTGTGAAAACTCGATTTGTGTAGGAACAGTGCGAAGTTTAACTCAGCCACATCTATCAAGTTTAGCAAACTGTTTAAATTCATGTTGAATCAAACATTTCGTTGTCTATTTTATTTACTTGTTTATTCTTCATCAATCAAACGGGAATTCTTCTCCTATCGCCTACCTTCTATAGTAAGATCTACGTTATAATGACAGTGGAGAGAGATACGAGAAAAATGTTGTCTTGTCAGTGCCCTTTGTAGACATCTGACAACAGAGCAAAGCGAGAAAGAGAGAGCGATATCAGCTTTGTTGAATGATAGACAAGAATCGCAATACTATTGCTAATCAAACACTGCCATTATAACGTGGACCTCACTATAAAGTGGATAGCTCCATACATTTCACATACCACTTTCGAGCTGCAAATAGAAATCTACAAGTGTTCAATGATTTGAACCGAATATATTTCAATTCATATTTCTCTCAATAGAATTGAAAGAATCATATTATTTTATTGGTGATCTGAGTGGTAAGATGCAACATTTCATAAACTTGTAACTTGGACATCTCCAATTTGGAGCATTAGGAAATAAGTATTCATCAATATTAAAAAAATATATACATTCAATAATACACATAAATATACAAGATTATTAAGAGAGGAACAACAGTCACAGCCAAATTAGTCTCTATTTTTATGAGTAATTTTTAGTTAAATCATCATAAATTGGCTTAAAACTAAATAAAATCATCTTTATTATTAAAAATCTTCAAGACTACGAGAGATAAACGAATAACTAGTGATGAATTTCCATTTCAACTTGTTAAACCAATATTGTACAGGAATTGTATTTACACTACAAATTTGATATTGTGTAATGTTACATACACCCCTGTCCTTTATCTAACGATTTGAGTTGTCTATTTGATCTGATCACTGTCAAGAATTATAAGGCGGCCATTACTCATAATCAAATTATTCAATACATAATACTTGAACAATATTTAGTTTGTATCAAGTATTTTGTTTGTGACAAGGACTGATAATATTCAATGTAACCTAGCTACATTTGGACTGTTGTATAAATTATAATTGGAACCGTATTGGGCTTATAAGCCTGTGGTACTTTTCTGTAAGTTGTGTAATTCTGAATGATTAAATAAATACATAATATTCAATAGATTCTTATTTTCTTACTCTCCCAAGTATCTTTTTTACTTTGATTAGTTTATTTCTGGTAAAAATATAATTTTATTTGGAAGATAGATAATGACAGCAAACATTTGGCTGTCCACTTTGATTACTTTTATAAACTATAAAACTCCTATATGATTCCTATTTTTATTTCCATAAAGTAGGTTTGCCATTTAGTGTTAAGTGTTATGACTGATAGTAGGCGCTAAGCTAGGATTGGGACTGTAGCAGTAGTAGTAGTTTTGGCCGAGTCAGTCTCAATGCCTGCCCAATCAGTCGTTCTTCAAAGTTCTCGACTGGCTCAATTGGCTACTTCTTGTTCCGCTGTCGTTAAAGTTGTTCGAGGTTAGTGGCTAATGTTGTTTTTCATATGAGCTCAATCTAAATAGCAAAACACGCCGACTAGTCTATTTTTTCCGCAGCTATTATTTATCGACTTTTCCATGCATTTATTGGAATAGATCGCGTTCGCACATGGTTAAGGTCGTTCTCATGTCAACAGGTATCAGAGTTTAGTGTATTCCTCATTTGAAAAACTTTTCCACGATATATGAAGGAATCTGGTTTTAAGATCAATATATTTCTATTCGCATTGTATTACTTGAAACTTTGGATTGACACGTTTATATTTCATTACAGCTTGAAGAATGAAGCAGCCTGTCTTTTTTCTTATAGAACAATTTTTCGTCTAGAATAGCATTAGAATTTTACTTAATAAAGGGCATTAATTTTTTATGTTGAGGAAAAAAATGATTCCCAATTAATATAGTACCTTTATTCCAAGTTATATATAATTCATTATTCTCTCACGATAGAAGCATTAAAATATGAAAATAAGTAGTGTTGAAATCATTGAAGAACATGATATCTTATTTATTCCTGTATTTCTAAATTCCGACTATTGCCCTCTCAAATTTCTATCTGCTAGTCTAGAAATTACTTTTCATGAAATGACGCAAGTTGATTCCAGGTATACAAGCAAATTTTTGGTCTCGAGTAACGAGTAAGCGCTCTTTTTCTGCCCAAAAGTAGTGTTTAATGTAATATGTACAATACGAAGTTATGAAGAGTAATTAATAAAGTGTTTTAATTATTAATGAATCCATGAGTTAATTTATTATTAAAAACCTGAGGATACAACAGAATATCTTTTATCCTTGGTTTTATTAAAATTGCTTTCTGACCCTTGTTTGATCTATGTGACTGTCTTGTCGAGTTTAGTTCTCATAGAAAATATCTATTTCGATTCTCATGTGAATTGTTATAATCAAGATCTTCCTTGTTAGTCACCAGTTGTCTGAACATTAACCTTTAGTTTAGACAGAAAAAATGTCGATTCAACAATATTTTTAGCTGTCTCATCCTCATCCATTATTCTATTAGTTTGTAACGGTTTTATAACTGATTGTTCAAGTTGCTACATAAAAAGATAGTTGACCAATTGTGAATGCCACCATTCAATAATTGATAGTACACACTGTGTGTGTTCTGTAAAACTATCTGCTGCAGTACTAGTATTTTTAATTGATTCTCAAATTTGTCAGAATAAGACATTATTTCGACTCCATTCATCAGTTTAGAATAGAATTTTTCCTGTAAAAGTGTGAACGACTTGAACTTCCACTGACACGTTCTTAAATGTGGGTTACGAGGCAGCTGATAAGAACTGAGAAGAGTGCTTCTTTTATTATTGCTTGATGTTTTCTCTCATGTCGTAAAAAATGTTTCACGCTCAATATTATCAATTCAACTACGGTATGTCAGGAAAAATGACACCTCGGAATAGGCTACAGATTTACTAGCTTGTGATGGAAAACCTTCAAAATGAGATGCTACAATTAATTTACAAATAAAATAACAAAAATAAGGACTACTGGAAGAACAGCTCAATCTCCCAAAAGTAACAACTATTGGGAGTATTCGACTAGAAGGGCTAGTCGGCTAGTTGTGTTATGGGAAAGTTGATGACATTGAAGCTTAGCATTTATTTACTCAGTTTTGGAAGCGGAAAGGAACTTGTATCCATATGATATTACTATTACCGTATAGAAAAGATACCGTTAATGAATTATACGTATACATCTGATATTACTTACCGTGAAAGTATTTTTTAACTCGCAGATTTTGTTTTTAAATTGACACTTTATAATATTTCCTGTTACCGGTACCTCATTGTTTAAGAGTTGATTGAAGTCAAACATTCTTTAGGATTAAATAAACAGTGAACTTGATGAAGTATGAATGAATATAGTAACATATTTAAAATCACAAGGTGTACGATTTGTTATTTGATTCGTATAGTATAATTTTCTTGTCGAAGAAAACGGGAATCCCTGTGCATGGGAAAGTTCATCACAATGGTCAGTTTTTCCTAGATTGTTGATTATTCAAGCATAATTTAATAGGTAATTAGAATTTAATTCTGGAATCCCCGCTTTGAGAATTCTGACCTTTCTTCACATTAGTACTGAATTTACAAAAAAAAGATTTTCATCATTTAGAAACTGATAAACCTTATGCCGTCGAAATTACCTAATGCTTCAATAGAGGTCTCACAGAGGTCATGCAGGGATCTCGGAGCTTGGCATTTAATTCACTTAATTTATAATCACTATAAATATAAATTAATATAGAATCACTATAAATTAATTAGGTATGTGTAATACGGTAATGTGGATCACTCCAAAAAATAAGTCTGCATTATAAAAAACATATTAAGAATCCAATGTCGTCTTGTGAGTTGTAATGATAACATTGCCAGATTTTGTATTGGCTTGTCTATTACAACAATCAATAGTGTTTTCTGTGATTGCTCCGTAATTCACTCCACAATTCTTTTATCAGTTAGCTCAACATTACCTGGAAGTCATTAGTTTTTAATTTTGACCAATTTTTTTCTACGACAATAATAATTTAATTTCAAGAGATATTGATTAGAAATAATGATACACCCTCTGTGGCTTTATCTTTTGACAATTTCTATTTCTTATCAGTGATCTTTTTAATACTAGAATGTTTCAAAAAGCACCTAGTTAATCTGAAATTAATTGTGTATGATCTCGAATCCGAAATAATCATGAGTGGTGAGAAGAGACTTTCATAGTCTATAAAATCTTTATTTTATGGTAATTATAGCCTACCATGCAATTGTTATATTTAAATTCGTGTCATGATCATTCAATTTCAAAGTGAGGAAAATTGTTATTGATTGTGATTTCATGCAATACGTTGTTACTTGTTACAATACATGCGAATTTCAAATTAAAACATTGAATTTGCTGTAGGCAAAAGCTATATGCTATTAATATCATTTGTGGAATATTAGTTCATATGCCATTATTATAATTAACTAATAATGGGGAAATTTTTCATCGAGTTTGTAACTGTGTAAATAATAATCCGTCCTTATATTTTTGTAAGTTTCAATTTCAATGATCTATAATTGATTGAGAGATTTATCTCAGATAATATATATTTTTTGTGATTTCTAATAAGTCAACTTTATATTCACTTTCATTGATCACTTCTCAACGCATCTGGCCAATACTTTTCTTATAGGGTATCAAATAGCCAGTGGTCGACTTGCTATGATATTGTTTCATACTTGAGGAGGGGCTCTTATTGCATTTATAATTTCAGGTGTTGGTGAACTGACAATAAGAGAAAGTTCCATCAAATTTGCAATATTATATATTTCGGAAGTGCTTGAAAAATAAAAAGATTATCTCCTCCTTAGCTAAAGAGTATTAAATTGAAATAGGATTCACAAAAATGTATGATCTTTTGCTTATGAATTTAATTGCAGTAAATCTACTTTAGCGGCAATTGGGCTGTTGTGGCCCTCTCTTTACGCTTAGATAAAGCCTGTGGGCAACATGCATGACACCGTGAATTTTATGAATTACATTCAGTTTATTTAAATTATGTTTAATTTATTCAGTTTGATTTCTTTAATTACAATTTTGAGAATATAGAAGTAGAGATACCTATAGACTGGAAACAAACTATGGATATTAAACTATGGATATTGCACACTATGCTCATTGATTACGTTGAATTTCAATTTTTGATATTTTTGAGATTGCTGGATTTGGAACGATTATTCGTTGTTGATAGAACCTTATTTTTATAAGCTTGCATTACACCATTCTTCTTGCATAGATAGGCTTTGATTAGAATGCTGTTGGAGTTCAGATGAACTTCTGGTAATAAAAACTATTATGAAGTTGCAATTATTCATTTTTGCAAATCTTCTTGTCGTTTTTTTCTCAATTAAAGCGTTGTGACGTCCGTATTCGGTGGCTAGATGTGTATTTATCTAGTGCCACTAGCAGTGGCCTGGCAAGGTCATACTCTGGTCTGGATGCTTTTACGAAAAGACATCACGTTTAACGGGTTAGCAGACAGGCAGATCTAATGACTACGCAAATATAGGAAACCTGTTCTCTTTGCTTCGATATCTTAGATGGGAAGGGATGGGGTTTTTGTGTTTGATATTAGCTTTGATCGTTGTTAATTGATTGTTATTGTGGAAGCGACGTGAATAACATTGCTGAACAGTTGTGAGCCTGCTATGTGTATCCTTGAAAACTTTGAGGAATTGGGCGGAATTTAAAACGTTTCTCTAGCTAGAACTGAATTTGTTTCATAATGGTTCAAATTTATTTTTCATAGTAATTTCGACTCAAAAATCCAAATGGTGAGTTCTCATTGTGCTATTTGGTTGGAAAGGTTTTATTTTCAATTTTGTATTTCTCATTTCTATCCACATCGATAAAATTTCACCATTTGTGTTTTTTTGCCTATTTTTCAATCCTAACTCAAATTAGGAGTGATCAGTTTTTAATGCTTTCATAGCCTTTGCTTATGAATATAGATATGCATTCAAGTAGGACCAGGGGATAAGAATTGTTGATGTTGGGTATTTGATTTTCAATGGTAGAATAAAATCCACAGTAATCCTTATTATTACATTGATACTGGAAATAAAATGT
This sequence comes from Nilaparvata lugens, assembly GCF_014356525.2. Taxonomy (NCBI): domain Eukaryota; kingdom Metazoa; phylum Arthropoda; class Insecta; order Hemiptera; family Delphacidae; genus Nilaparvata; species Nilaparvata lugens. The sequence goes on from NC_052509.1 coordinate 48,864,073, forward strand.
CTTGATTGGTGAATGGGAATGAATAAAAATATCGTTTAAAATAAATCAATAAGGAATTATCAATTTTGTATTTGAATTTTTTTTTTGCTGACGGTGATACTCACATGAGCTCTAGGCTTGTGCGAGGGTAATAAGGCGGATGATAATGAGAGATGAGTAGACCTACGGTTTTAGGTGGGTTCCGAACCACCGGCAAGCGATTTTTTTTCAACTCGTGAATCATATTTAGAGAAGTTGGCTCAAGTGGTCTGACTGGTCACCCTTCCAACGGGAGTAGCAGGCGCATGTTTCTCAACTTATGTAAACGATAGCTTATCGGCGCGACCACTGAGTCAAACCACTTCCTTAAAAACTTACTGCTGAATAATCTATGATTATCATTAATTGTGCTTGGCTGAGACATTCTAGTCAGCACTATCCCTTAGGTGATATATACTCTGTTTATTATTGCATTATTCGGGAATAGACAAAATTGTAAATTTATTTTTCTGATAATTTGAATTTTATGTTTTGGAATAGAGGATATATGTCTTGCCACAAAATATGAATAAGCTACTCTCATTGCTTCTATTTGATAAGTTTGCAAAAACTCTAGCTTCCTCAAGCCATCGAAGTCTCATCTATGATTGTTCTAATGAATGAATATTATGTCACTGGAGTATATTTTCAGTTTTCTTAGAATACCATCTATTGGGTGATATTACAGTATAGTTTATTGCACTCGCAGTTTTATTACACTATCATTATTAATTATTACTTGATTACTTCCTACTTGTAATTTGTCAAACATAAGTCTCTCGTGTTTTGTTTGTTCCACTCATCCTATGATAGCTTGAATTCTTAGGAATAAACGTTTTTAATTGATTTAAAAAACCCTTTATATGAACAAATGAAATATCTTGATTCATCTGAGGTGATAATATCATCCTCTCAATACTTACATTACATTTACAAAGTATCCTTATTGTATAGAAATATAAAATCCAGATCATAAATATAGGCTAATAATTATTATGAATATAAATTTGAATTTTACTCATTTTTCAACTGATATTTTCTTATAAGCTTATAAGAGTCCAAAGAGACTATCAAAATCTGTATAATTCCTCTCTATCCAAATATTTTGACTTTTTCATTATTCTATTTTTGGAAAGAGAATTGATTCTAGAGAATATCCTGCTCTTTGAGATTTAGCACTCTCAGCATGATTGAAGCCCTACTATAGTAATTTATGGTCTGCTGGGCAGATAAAGAATACCATTTAAGAGAGATCTTACACAGCAAATACTGTATGTGAAGACTCCCATAAGAACCAATAATATTCTCTTTCTGCCGCGCTGAGGAGAAAATCATTGGGAAGCAGTGCTTTCCAAACAAATAATTTTATTCATAAGATTTTTAACGTTTTTTTTTAATTCTATTCGTACGAGAGAAGTAGTTTATTTCGATTTCAGCTTCAGACACAAGCTGTTGTGAATAGTCAAGTCATAGTTGGTTTCCTAGTTTCAACATAATACATCCATTACTCTACCACGTGTGCTGCAATTATGCCAGTGCTGTCAACTAACTAACGTATTAGCACAGCCACAGAGATGTATGCATGCGTTCTTAGCCAATTCCTTAATAGTCATGGTGTTTTACTTAGGTACTTAGATGACGTAACAACTGGAGACTTGTGTGCTCGTCTAGACAGTACATACCTACTTTTTAGTAGACTGTAACTTTCGCTCTCTATCTTTCACCCAAATTAATAAAGGCCACCTGTTTATTCTCTACCTTGGTCCTCTGATATCAGTATAGCTTGCGTTACGAACATCATATAGCTCTTGTCCTGTAGTCATGCACTGTGGAATCGGAACATTAGAAAGTTGCTCATCTCCAGTGTTTGTGTTGTGAGTGCTTAGATCTGTGCTTTCTTGGCAAGAATTTTTCTCCTAACGAAGCTGGCTCCTCGGTTGGATTGAAGGTTGCAGTCTATTCTCGACTTGCTATTCCTCCATTCGTTTCATTTTATGTTTTGTATGTGACTGGTATATTTACAGTACTTAAAGATCAAGTAACTGGTATATTTAAGTGAAATCAAATTCGAGATCCCGTATTGGATTGGTACCCTGCCATTTGTACAGCGATTTCTGTAGAGTTTTATATTTTTATGTAGTGATTCATTAAATTTATGCAGACAAGTCGATTCAACAGGGTAGAGGTCGTGAGTAAAAGCTCAAGTTTTGATTGATTCATTAAATGAATCAGTCATGATTAATTACATTTATGTAGGCAAGTGTATTCAAAAGGGTAGAGGTCATGTTTAAAAGCCCAAATTGCTGTTTGTGAGGGTTACTGGAAAGTGGACTTTATAATTATTGGAATCTTTTGAATCTTATCATTCCATTATCATCATCATCATCATCGGTATTTCACCACTGGTAGTGGGATATCAGATTTACCCACACAGAATTATCAGTTTTAAAGTAAAAGTGATAAATGAAAATGAAATATATACAGGCCAGCGCATAAATCACTGGACGGCTTTTTGATAAAATAGTGTTAAAATGAAGTGTTACAATATTTATAGCCGGTAATGTTGGTGCTACAGAATACTGATAAAAGTGTTGAGAAAGATTTACAGTAGGTAATAAAAATTAAAAATTAGTAATAAAAATTCATAACTTAACAATTATTTCGATTGTGATTTTTTTTCTAATTTCTGCAGTGATTTTGGCGCTACTCTGTTGAACCCAATCCTAAATGAAGTCTTCAACTTGTCTATAGGATAGCTTGTTATTTGGTAAATTCATCAATTCTCAGATGCAACTGACGTGTTTAATTAATGCAATTGATATAATATGTCACAGATCAATCACTGTTAACTGTCGAACGTCGAAGAGGACACAGCCAGCCACTTGGCTCAATTGCACTGCCAAACGATGTGTTAAAAAGCGGAAGTGCTACAAATGTGAATAACAGGCCAACTCGTATGTCCTTCAACTTTATTACAGTTCGAAACCTGTAAAAATAGATATAGTATGTTGATTTTAGCTCGTAATAGCGGCTTGTTGAAAAAATATTCTCAGATAAATAGTTTAAAAATGTATTGCTTTCTTCAATCACTTTTCTCATTACACCATTTTCTAACTTATGAAGAAATGAAATAATAATTATTTATGATGAAATACTATCTAGTGCTATAAATTTATTAGCAATTTAGTAATTGCTACCCTGATTTCTTCTTTAATCTTAGAACGTTTGAATCAATCAATATGTTTATTTCAAGTATTTCTAATGGGATTTAGGAGAGGCCTATCACATTACCATTTGGATTAAGCTATTTTTTTTTCAAGAACGGGAAATATAAAACAAAAATAAGAAAAATGCTGCTAAATTGTTGGTGATGTAGTGGTGATAGGCCTATTAGTTTTCCAGCAGTGTTGAAAATCGTACAATATTTGTCTTCCTGAACGAGAACGATAGTATTGTTACTGGTGAATGTGTATGAATTTCAAACAATAAAAAATTACATCCTTCCACATGTATCTTATATCAGATTTTTTACATAAGGAAAAACATTTTTGGATTTATAGTTTCAAATCACCGTTGTATAGACCATAGTCCATAAGATCAAATCATGGACTATATGGGTTCAAGAAAGGCATATTTTTGAAGTAGCCTATAATCGAAAAATTCTTGTGTTGAAGTTGTTTGAAATATTCAACTTGACCTGACCAGATTTCATCGGTCGCGATGAATTCGCCATTCAAGTTTCATTTCTTCAGTCTTGTTCCTTATTCGCAGTATGAAACTGGTTTCTACTGGTTTCCAGGCCTCTGTTTTCTCAATAAACTCGGACAAAACTTGCATAATTAACGCATTGCAAGTTTGGTCGATTATCCAATATTGGTCCTATTAAATCGATGTCACATTTATTGGCCCACCAGTAATGAAGAAAGGTGTGCCTCAGGGGTCGATAAATGTAATAGATTCTAATTTTGGTCCAGTTATTGAGTTCTTAGCTTTATTTATTGTTTCATAGTATAGAATGTTACAATGAGTTGCAATCAGAAATGTACCAGAAATAAAACGGTAGAAACAATTCGACACTATTAAGCTGATCAAAATTTATTGGCAACACTATTTCATCAAGTGATTGACCGCTGCTATTGAATATGAATCGGCATGTCGCGTTGAAGTTTAATAAGTTTTATAAAGAAATGCTTTCCAATAAATTTCTGCTCTGCTGTGCGGATTTTATATTCAATCTATCACTACAGTATTTTTTTTATTAGTTCCATGATTGATAATACGGTAAATAGGATATGAAGGATCCATATCTACAAAAAGGATAATAATCGTGATTCATTGATGGTTCTTATGTAGATAAATATTGAAATAATCCTCATTTTCTCATCTTCCTTATTGATGAGATAAGTAATTTTTTTCTCATTTATTTTTATATTATATTTATACTTATTTTCGAAGAAGCTTAAATTTGCACTTCGAGCAAAATTATGTCTTTCTCATCATTATCATAAAAATTGCATACACTTGTCAATTAGTATTGAAAAAGGTTTATGCTCAATTTGTATAAAATAAAATATTGAATGCTATCATAACAATTTCTCCCACCTGAGTTTATAGTATATATCTTTTATAAAATATGTATTTCCTCCTTTTGGCTACAAACATTTCTAGTACACGGTCCTTATTTTATTTATCCTAGTGATTCTAGAGACCAAATAACAATACAGTCAATTTGAAGGAAACGTTAGAAACAGTCAAATAGTATTAAGTAGTTCTTGAAAATGCCTCTAAATGAGTGATTCTGTGGTAGATTTGTTTTGTTCCCTCCGAGGCAACCAATTTTCAGATCTTGATCATGGATCAGCAGCATTTTGCCCGTGTGGCGGCGCCTATGCCTAGGAGAGTCTAGATAACCTTCAAAAGTAGTCAAGGTCTTGTGGCGAATTATTTTATCACGTTTCCTCAACTCAATACTAGGCGATTTCCGTAAACTGCATTTCATCTATCGCCAATCATTTCAAGTTACCTATTCAATTTTCAATTCTTTAATTATTTATGTTTTGGTTGCTGAAAGATTTTGGTGTTCGTATTTTACGGTACATGGGTAAATTATTGTTCTACCTGGTAATCAATTTGAAACTCCAATGATATTGGAATCTCAAATAACCTGAATTATGGAGACTGCTTGAAAGTGAATAAAATGAAAATATTGTCACTAATTATTACATTTTGAAAAAAGTTTTAAACAAAAACATGAAGTACCTATTATTAATTTTGCTTGTTTCACTTGTTAAACTTATCTCATGTATTGTTTCAAGTTTCAAAGATGAGAAGTTCCATTGGTTCAATTACACAATTTTAAAGTTGTGTTGCTAATATTTCGTGTTATATTTATTTATTTATATTGGACATTACTCGTAACGTATACATTTTACAATATTGATTTCATCATTTCAAGTTGTCTATAATGTAGTCCCATGTTCATCTTTATGATCAATTTATTGTACAAAATATTTATATCTAATAATCTATTAATAATTAACTAATTTCAACCTTTTCCTATTCAACACCTGTAGAATCGTTACAGACAATAATAGAAACCATTAGGCTCTGCTAACTACAATCATCTGTTTCATTCTCATCTAATAATGTACTTTAAATTATTTCCCTTCATATTAGCTGGCTTAGCAGGCAATCCATACACGTACAAAATTGCTTTTGGAATATATTTTTTATTGTGGTTTGATAATTAATTCTTAGCAAAAATCTATGAGCAACGAAATTATATTAAAAGGGTATAAAAAAATGTTACTGTGTGATGTAACAAAAATGATGGCACTCATTGTATGGTCAATGAGAAGGCTACATAAAGTGTTACAGGTACCTTAGCTAGACCTAAAAGGCCTTCATGGAATGATTCATCCTCTTCTATTCATAACTTGAAATCACATGAACAAATCAGCCATGTGTGAAGTTGAGATTAGTTGGTTTGCAAATGAATGCCAAATATAACTTCAAATAATGAAAGTAAAAGATAATTCTGGCTAGGAGGATGATGATCAAGAATTATTATTATTATGCGTTATTATTAATTTGATTTTTAAAATAAGTATAAAATACTGTATAATAGCAAAGTAGTAAAACTGTCAGTCATAACGATTATAAATAATGCATAAAAGTTTTGTTTTACAGTAGCTCAAAATAAAAAAATCGCCTGTAAAATTTGAAGTAATGTAATCAATACTAGAATGAGTTATTCAGATTATGGAATTTCATTATGTTAATCATCATTATTATTATCATACTGTTGATCAGAAATTCAAATTATTGAATTCAATTACTAGTTGAAAGCTAGTTTAAAAATTCTATTTGACCAAATTTCAGTTATCAGACTAGTTCTTGGTTTGGACACATATATTTTTCTTGGTTTAAATATTCGACTTTGAAAGTGATGAAAGCTCTCTCACATGTGTATGATAGCAATTTCTCATAGTTATTATGCACCGGCAGTCACTTTACACAGTAATGTATTTTTAAAATTTCACCATAGTTGTCGAGTAACATAACTTAAATGCTTAGTCTAATTTTCTAAATTTCACCATAGATGCCACGTAAAACATAATGCAGATCTTTACTCTAATCGTTCTACATTCAAGTTAACTGAATTAAAAGAATATCCATTACATGATGATAATTCTCAATGATAAAAAGTTATACAAGGAAAAGTAATGTGTAGATTGGAGTGGTGTTGAAACGCAATAAAGTTCACTGTTAGTGAATGATGTTATGATCTTTTATGTGTATTTTATTTAGGTTGTGATAGGTTTTATTTAGGTGTAGATTCAAGTGGTGTTGAAACGCAATAAAGTTCACTGTTAGTGAATGATGTTATGATCTTTAATGTGTATTTTATTTAGGTTGTGATTGTGATCTTAAGTACAAATTCATATAGTGAGATGTATTTTTTAGCTAGATTCTGGTACATTTTCAACTGATACATTTTTTCAGTCTAATAAAATGTTGCATTGATGATATTCAAGTTGTGATTATGATCTCATCATTTTGCAGTGTAATATGACGAAAATCAAACTAAAATAAACATTTAATATTAGTTTACATTTATAAATTTATAATCTGCAGTATTCTATTAATTGGATTGTGGTTAAGTTTTGCACCAGCTTATGTCTTGTTTTGTGATAATTTTGTATTGAGTGTGACGTACTCAACTGAATTGTATGTTTCAGCTGAACCAAATCATGGCAGAAGCGCACTCGGCCGTTGCATTCTCGTTCGCCATCACTCACGAAGGCTGGGATGTCAACTTCGACAGAGAAGTGCTCCACTTGATCTGGGCATCTGGCGTCAGGTCGTGGAAGAAACGTATGGCTAGGTTCAAAGTGAGTCAAGTGCACTTGAATTATTCTGTACACTGTATTATAATAAGAAAAATAGATCATAGCTGAAAATAACAAAATTCAATTACTTATCACTTTGTTGTTATTATGTGAAGAGATAAGTTAAAGAAACATGGGAAATTCGAATACTCGTTGCTATAGGCTATATCATTGTACTTGAGTACTTTTTTATTTTGTTAAAAAAAAAACATTTTTCAATAGCCCAACTACATTGTGTTAAATCTATCATACCATTTACATTAGTCATTTCATTCACCTGTTGATAATTTGGGAATCAAGAATTGTAATAATAATTCATTCAAGAATTCAGGAAAGAATTACTTCTTTATAGAAAAAATGTTCTCTTATTGAACCAAAAATTATGAATCAAGACTTTGAATCTCTTATGTGCTTTGGGAGAGACCATTCCAATCACTTGTCAATATGGCTAGCTGGCTCCAATACGGGAGTCATTGCCCTGACTATGGTTGTAACTACTTTGGAGTCACTATTTATAGAATAGTGATTAGAATGAGTTCGAATGCTCAGTCTGTGATAAATTTAAAAACACTTCAATTACACACTTGACCTATTGGAGGCTATCATTCATTGATTCATTACTAATTAATTGCTTTTTAATTTATCATTTTTCAATTTGCAATAAAATGATCTGCCATTGTAGACTATGAATGTCAAGGTTTTGCATAATAAATTTAAGTAATGTTTGAGATTTTTGAAAAAAAGAGTTTTTTTGGTAAACAGAAGAGTATTTACATTTCATTCTAGATGCCAAGATGATGAAATGTAATTTAGATCTTCTAATGTCATATTTTATCTTTTTTAATGTGTAAACTGTTCATATTTTTTAATCCATTCTTCCTCCATGATTAGAAAAGAGTATAATATAATCAAAAGTAGGATCCATACTAAAGTATGATTAAAACTGTTTAAAATCATATTCTAATCTTACTTGAAGGATTAAAAATATTCACATTTTTAATCATACTTTACTAAGGATCCTAATTTGAATTAAATCATGATCTGTTCTTATCTTAGAGAAAGGATTTTCCTATCATTTTTAGTAAATTGTAATCAAGAGAAAGGATTAAAACAATTATTCAAAATAAATACACATTCAATAAAACAATACCGTACAGCAACCTGTGCTTGAACTGAAACTATGCATCATAGATGATTCAACTACGAATTTTTCAAGTATTGACATTGTCCCAACTATGATTGATTCTATTGAAGTAATCTTATTATATAATACAGTAGTACCGTATCTAAATAATTGTGTAAATCATTGCAGAATAGAAATGATGTTAAGCTCTGTCTTGTACATCTTCACGAAGATTTTACTCAGTAGTCGCAACACAGAATTCAATGTTGACGTTGATTCTGTTTCAAATTGTAGAGCCAAACTATCTGGATTAAGATTATCTCCAACTTATTAAAGGATAAAGTTCACAACTGATGATTATTTGAATTTATTAGTTATTTGTATATCTAGAGTGAAAAGTACTGTTTTTCCAACTGAGGGAAAAGTTTGAAGCCCGAGGCGAAGCCGAGGGCAACAATTTTCCTGAGGGAGAAAAAATATTTTCACTCGTGATATACACAACATTTTCCTCTTTTATAAAAACTGCAAATGAAATAATTTTTAAAAACGTACGTGACCAAACAATGTGTTACGACATAATCTAAAAAGTAAACAGCTGGGCTGGCTTGTAATCACAGTTCTCCGCCGACAGCGCTATGCGCTAACTGTCGGCAAAAGTTGTAACAACAATGGCCGCCACAACTACAACTATGATAAAGCTCCCGTTTTAATCAATTTTTTATCAAATTTGATTAGTTGATGAGGAATATTCGTTGGCTGGTATTTTGAATAACATGGAATATAAAAAAAATATTTATACATTTTTTAGTATAGTGAGTTTGTAATAATTTTAGCATACAAACATAAATTTCATGTATTGATCAAATGTCTGGTTGAGGTATTGAATTTAGTTGGTTTATTGACTACTCTATATGCTTCCTCATCTGAGCTTAGACCTTCTAACCTATTTCAAATGTACGCTTTTAAAATAGAGATGCTTCCCATGTTATTTAAATGGAGTTACTTTTACGCTCTAGGGAGTTTTCCTGTTTTTTCCTCCCGAGAGCGAAAAAGTGACACTTAGTATTATGTTCCAGGGAGTAAAGTAAGCATTTTAGACAGGAGGTGGAGGAAAAATTAATTGATGATCTGATTTTGTCAAATAGTCGGGAAAACCCCAAGATTTCCCAAGGTCATTCTAGTCTCTAACAAGATTGTCTCGAGAAGCTATAATAATATAATTATATATTATACTAATTGTAATTCCATCTTATACGTTTTTGCAGAATAATGTAAAGAATGGTGTCTACCCGGCGCCACTGCAAAGTTTGTGGGCGACGTTTGCCGTAGTTGCCGGCTGTCATTTCGCTGGCATCATTCTGCCGCCCGGCTGGGTTGAGTTTTTCTACAGCTTGCTACCTGAGTAAGTCAAACTTTTATCTGTTTCCAATTAATTTCAATTTCAGCTAATTTATGCCTAATTAGCCCATTTTTCAATTAAAAAAAATTGGAATGCAATGATTGTTCAGCCTTTATGCTCAAAAGAAGCTCAACACTGTTCATAAATGGAAATGTTAATTAATGCAATAGTGAATATGTTATAATAGTAATTTATCTCGTATATATTGTTCTCGTAATATATGTTCTCTCGTATCCTAATGGTACAATTTTATATTTTCATAAAGTTTATACAACAAACTGAATGATGAGGATGGTGTAGTGGCATAGTGGCAATGCTTATGCTATCTGTAAGAAGTAAAAGGATTACAGTAAATAAGAATTATAAATATGTAGAAATGGAAAAAAATCAACTAGAATATTTATTTTTGTTTGTAAATGCTTGTAGATGAGGTTTCCCATTTAATGTTTCATTATTCTACTTGACTTTGTCTAATAAATGAAATGTTCAAAAGTTATCGAACTCAGTAGCACTTTGCATAGATAAAATCAGAGATTATTAAAAGATTTGCTGTGTTTTAGAATTTAATTTACCTGTCCATTGAGCAATATTTTCTTATGATCTATTTATGTTTTGTCAATAGCGGAATTTACAATTTTATCCATCTTATAGGAAAATATATTGTAAATTTTGTAAATAATTATGAAAATGTCGTGAATTATATAATACATCATATCAATTCCTATCATTTCACAATATTAGTAAAGAAGCAACATTGCAACATTCATTAATTATGTGATATGCTTGACAATTGAAATGGTAAATAATTTGATGCGGTCCAATGTAATACTAACTTGAATGATATTATATTAATTCGGATCTCATCTTGTCCATATAATTCATATGAGAGTGGGCATTACTGTCCAAACTTCGCCTCGTCATCAAATAAAAACTCATTCTACTCTATTGTATATTAATTTTTCAGGAGTTTATTAAATATAAAAATGTTGAACCTTATTTCATTTTGTTCAGCATAATTTATTTCATTAAACTGACATCGAAAACATAACTTTATATTCCACTTTTCTGTTACAAATTCCAGAGAAACCCCGTTTCGGGTTAAGCCTGTTATTCCTGTTACTATTTCCATAGCTTTTGAATCAAATTATACATAAATTTGTTTTCAGCACCATTGCTGTTTGCCGCATATCACGATTATTTATTTATAATTTTGTTCTGCTTTTTATCTTCAATATTGCAGCCAAGAAAGAAAGCATATCATCCGTTGCTCTCCTATTTCTCATTGCTTAGATAGGAGAAAGTATTTCTTGAAAAACTTGAGGTATATCTTGTCCTGATTGATTCATGCACCTCTCATAGCAAGCGATTCCATTAACAATTTGTAATTTGTCATTATCCACCACCCATTCCAAAGCGATTTACATTTGAGTTTCATTGAACTAATACAATTTCCGGTCTCTTGTACCCATGAATATATTGTAAACATTTAACTATTTGGATTTCTGTTGATAAACGTAGTGAATGAAAAACGTTTGCTTGAATTATCAATTAATTAATAGTCATTGTTTATAATCTAAAAGCATGACAGGAATGAATAGGAAGTTGATAAGTTGCAAAAAATTATATCAATTTACGCTTGTTTAAATTTATATTCATTACGATAATTTACATTTTAAACATTTTTTTCATTGAATTGAAGAATGAGGAAGGCACTTCTAATATCTTGCGGTCTAGCTATCATCGCGGTAGTTACCTTGTAGAATAGTTTTTATGCACGAGATAATCTAGATGTAACCCTAGTAGTCTCTAGTTTTTACAGTTTTTCAAGTTTGAATACAAACAACTCTAGTATGAAGAGAACAAATTTCATCGCTAGTAACTTCTTATTTACTTACTGCAAGATTTTGTTCACGTACTAAGTGTTAAATTTAGTTGAAAATTGCTGATTTCCATCCACTTTGAGACAGAATTTACCTCTACTTTAAGCTATCAAAAACAGAATATTTTTGCGAGTCCTTTGAAACTTCGCAGAATCTCAATAAGAATATCAAGTTTTCTAAAATCTCAGTATCTGCATATATGCTTCTAGCTTGTGCAAAACTTAATGATGGAAAATATGTTATTAAGTTTATTTTTGACTGTTTTTAATAAGTTTATTTGTAGGGTCTGGAAGTTTGTTGACTCTGAAGATTCTCGTATTTGTAATTTTCAATATATTCATTTTTATTAAACCCGGTTTCTATGACACTTATCAAGTCTAATGGACAATTAAACCTGAAAATTTGATGATACATCAGATATAATATGTGCTCTGGAAACCGGGTCTTAATCTACCAAAGTAAAATTGAAAGGTTTTCTCTGAAATATTATATACTATTCAATATAAATTGGATAGAATGTAAATTCAGTATACTCTAGCACTCCTGAATGGCTTTCGATTTGTATATTCACGCATATTAGAGAAAATTATATATGGAAAGCGATTCATCAATAATATCACAATTAAATATGACAAGACATTGAACCAAATTATTCTATATAGCTAGCTCTAAAATAACTCCGAGAACCGTAGCATTGCAGCTAAGTTGCCAAAGATGCGATCGATTGGCTCAAGAACCCAACTACCAAGTTAGTAGCCTTGGCATTGAATGTGACCTTAGTTGAGATCTATGCGTTCTCCATCGTTTGATATTCATGCTTTTCAACATACATCTTCTTGAAATACCCAATATTGACATTATTATCAAATCAATCACGGCATCATTTATCGCAATAATAAGATGAATATTGTGGATTGAGAATTGAAAAAAAAAATAATTTGAAATATATCCATACTGTCTTTAATACTTTATGAATACAAATGGAGTATTAGGTACATAAAAGCTATTTAAATTCTGATACAAAAGCTATTTAAAAGCTAAAAGCTTAAAGCTATTTAAAAACGGTTACAGGCAATTTGGCAATGAGCTATTCTTTTCCATTAGTATGGGGCTCAACAGTATATCTAAAAAGTAATAGATAATTGCTATCGGAAAGTAATTATTTTTATTTCTACTTTTCAGGAGGACAACAGTTTATGAATTGGTGGCTTGTTTATGTGTATCAGTACTTATATGGCTAGTAATTATTTATTCATTGCGATATGCTCTGAAACTTCTACTAATGTACAAAGGTTTGTATAATTTATTACCCATGAGTATGTTTTAAAATTTGGGCTACTTCCAATTTTTTATCAGCTTTTGCTTAATAGCTGAGAAAATGAAACCTAGAAAAATTATTATTTTATTATTAATAGCTGAGAAAATAAAACTGAAAATGGATCATAATGATTATTTTCCAGATTACTAAAATATTATTTAGTAGGCATATAGCTTATATATTTCATGATACTTATGAAATCAATTAGAAACTTTTTGAAATTATCAAATAATTATAATAATTTCAGTAAGTTAGTATGTAATAACATTTCCACTACAAACCCAATATATCATGATTAATTCATAAATTTTATCATGTAACTGATATTTTTCATGAGCTATTTTCTTTTAATTTTACTACGCTTCAGAATTATTGTATTATACGACGTATTTGAGTAGTACGATTTTGAATTCAGTAGAACAGTTGTAATTTATGTAACAATCAATTGAAATGCTAATTCGTTATTCATAGTTTGTCATTGTCATATTGCTCTTCCACTGATTAATGACCTGAATTTTCTGTTATTATTTGTACTAATGTAAAGTAGGTCAGTGTAATGATTAATTATTGAATATAGTCGTTGTTCTTCTAGTCTTTCATTTCCTGCCATTTGTATGCTAATACTGATTGAAGGGTTTTCCAATATGCCAGCTATTTTGGTTTGATACGTACTAGAAACTCATTCATTTAGTTTCTTCAATCCAGATTTAATTAAGTTTCTTCAATAAAATGCCTGCTACAAAAAAATAGCTCTATGCTGTTAGCTGTTTTAGAAATAAGTTCCCTTCCATCATAATGATGTATTTACATAATTATGGAAAAACAAGCTTGAAAATTATGGAGTTTCCACACTATTAACAAACAGAGATATTGTGGAATTTCTTCAGATTAAGATGAAATAAAACCGATAATTTTTTATGTGAAAATTAATGTGGAACTGACAATTTTGTTTTTATTTCACTTTATTATGGAGTTTTTTTGAATTTATAATATCATACCTCCCATGATCGTTGTCCTCTAGAAAGCTAGCTCTCATATTTATTATACATTTATTTGTTTAACATTTGTTATTCAAAGTCTCAGAATAGTCTCATATAAGCCCACTACCAATAATACCGATCATGATGATTAAGACTGAATTGTACTATAAGCAAGCTCAATATACTAATTCCTAATAAAACCGTTTGATAATGTTTTCAGGATGGATGTATGAATCACGCGGTCAAAATCGCTCAGTTTCGTTACAAACGAAGTTATGGCTCGTGGGAGTGAAGTTGTTCTCCGGTGCCAGCAAGCCAATGCTCTACAGCTTCCAAGGATCGTTACCAAGGCTTCCACTACCCACAGTTGAGGACACTATGTCAAGGGTAATTCTACCAAGTTTAATTAAAATTGTGATTGTGAATCGATCTTTCATTCATTATTACTTCATAACAAAACGCATATTAATAGTTTTTCTCTTAAAAGAATACTTTTCCCCCTCATCAATAATTGTAATAATCAATCAATCAATCAAGCATCTTCTTTATTTCACAATAAAGCAAGTACAAAAATGAAAAATAAAATAAAAAATACAAATAATTAAGTACTTAAATTAGGGTTTCATCTCACCTTCCATAATCTTTGATTCTCTTGAAAGTTAGCTCTCATATTTTGCTATTCAAAGTCTCAGAATTCATTCTTAGAATCGGCTAGAAACGTAACCGTGAAAATTTATGAAGTAATAATTATTGAAAGTAGCAGATCACATGAAGTTTATGCTACCGTCCGTTCAAATCTGGATCCGAACTGATTGCTCGTTTCTTGTCTATTTTTTGTGTCTTTTGTCTTTTGCCCTTTTCATTTTACTTCCATTTCCAGTATTTAAGTTTTCTTTCTATTCTATCAAATGATTTCCTCAATGCATTTTCTAAAATGTGCAGTCTATTCCAATAGTTTTCATGTTGAAATGACCATTCATTGTGAGACTTGAATGCAGCTTGACCTTAATTATTTTGTTATTTCAGTACCTGAGAAGTGTGCGGCCTCTTTTGGACGATGTGCAATATGCGAGAATGGAGAGATTAGTTCAAGAGTTCCAGAATGGAATCGCAGTCAAACTGCAACGTTATCTCAAATTAAAATCATGGTGTGTAATATATATTAAACTATCATAAAAAACCGCTAAATAATTGATAGATAGTAAACTAAATAGATGCTAAATATTCACGAGAAAAAGATTGAAATTGTAGCAATATGATAACAGTCAAGCTTTATTTCGTGACTGTACCATGTATAATATTCTTGTATGTTTCCTGGTTATTGAGCTATTTGTATCTCCAAGTTCCGTATTAAATTGTATTATCAATTACAACATGATTGATGAACCTGGAATAACAGTCAACATACAATAACAGTCGTACTTCTTATCTAATTCCATTTTCAAGTGATCCATGTATTGGTTTGGCGGTTATAAATGAACGATAAGTTCGAGCGTCTATAAACACAATGGTGTAGCTCAATAATGGGAAACCTTTTTCAAACATCTCGACTGATCATTGGTCTGGGAGTTTCTCAGATCGGCCAGATTTCAATCTGTCCTGCCTGTAAAATTAAATGAAAATATCCTGAAAGGTTCTCTTTAATTATTATGTTTTAAAGGTGAAGAGAAAGGCTGGGAGGTTAGGTTTTTGCCTTTAGATGGCAATTATGTTGATATTAGAAAATTTTCGATAATTTTAGATAATAAACACAAATAACGAATATTTGAAATACTGGACAGTTGGAAATACACCCATTGGTCAGATTGAATTTTTATTCTAGGAAGTCAATTTTGACTTCTTGTGAGTTGTGTGAAAGTATTTATTTTTCATATTTCAGTGTTATTTCATTTTATAATTTGGCATTGAACCGTTGTTTAGGTGGTCTACGAACTACGTGTCGGACTGGTGGGAAGAGTACGTCTACCTGCGAGGTCGGTCGCCTCTAATCGTCAACTCTAACTTCTACGGCATCGATGCCATCTTGATGCACCCGACCCACATCCAGGCAGCCAGGGCCGCCTGCATCATCCACACCGCCCTCCAGTACAGGAGGCTCATTGAACGTCAGGAATTGGAACCGGTCAGATTTTACAATCAACCGATCAAGTACAAATACAAGTGTATAACAGAATTATAGATTAGAAAAAAACGGCTTCTTATGCTTGCTGAAGTAACAATAATAACCAGCATTTAAGATGTAACTTTCGATGGATAAATTTTCAAAGGCCCGGTTGAACAAAATCCGGTTAAATTTTAATCGTGATCAATTTCACGAGAACCAATTAGGGAAGGATTTATCGAAAAAAAACTGCTCTGATTAGTTCTCATCAAATTAATCTACAATATAATAAAGGAAAGAATTAGCTTATTCACAGACCGGATAGGAAATCCACGAATGACGCATACGTCTGAACTACTGACTTGGAATTTTACAAACTGATTCTTAATTAACCGAGGATAGATAGAGGTCTACTTTCAATTCTTCAAGATTTCATTACGTCAAGCTTTCAGTTTGTCAAGTTCTTAATTAGACCCTTGCGGAGCACGGGTTACCTGCTAGTACAAAATAAAAATGTCTTCTTATGATGAAATAACAATAATAACCAGCACATGAGATATAACTTTATTATAGATAGATTTTCTATTCAAAGTGCTCTGCAGAGTATACCCACTGACCTAAATAACAGCTGGAGATAGGACTGGCTAGGGTTCTATATTGAGACTCACTAGAAAGTGTCATCATTACTCATAAATAACATTGATGCTCTCTATTCTAACAATGTTGACAGTTTTAAGTAAATCGCACTTAAGCACTAATTACAAGACCAGGGTTTCGTCTTATTTTGTTCGATTGGAGGTTGATTATAGCTAGGGCTCTTATAGGGGTGAGACTCACTTCAAACCGTTAGCATTACTTGATATTGATTACATTGATAACATTGAATAACATTGATGCTTTCCATTCAAGCAATGTTGACAGTTTCAAGTGAATTGCACTATACTAGACTAGGGTTCTGTCTAATTTTGTTCGGTTGGCTGTAATTTGAGGATGATTCCCTAACAAGCGTTAGATGATGTCTGTGGTTGGTAGTCTGGTGAGAACATTTATGTTGGCCTAATGAAAAACCATTGGAAATATTAATGGTTCATTAAATATTGAATATTAAAACATAGGCGGACGTTGCTGCCACAGAATAAGAATAGAGAAAATTAGGTCCAATGTTTTCTCTATGCTACTACATATAGTTTTGTGTGTACCATCACTGTGCTCCACAAGTCAAAACAAATTGAAATCAAAATTTAATTATCCACAATATAATTATTATGAATTATGATAGCAAATACCTATAGTACCCAAATACCTATTAGAAAATTGCAATAGGTACGACTTGAAAAATCGTTATTTTTGAAGCATAATTCATTAACCATTGCTGATGCAAACGTAGTTATGTAGAAGTTTGATTTCATATTTTCTTTAATGTTGTAGATTCTGGTCCAAGGTCTGGTTCCTCTTTGTTCATGGCAATACGAGAGAGTATTCAACACAACACGAGTGCCTGGAGTTGAGACCGACAAGATAACTCACTGCACCGACTCCAACCACATCGTTGTCTACCACAAAGGACGGTACTACAAGGTCATCATCTATCACAAGAACAGACTTCTCACACCCAGTGAACTCGAAATGTAAGTAGATTATATTAAATGGAAAAATGATATGTGCATTAGAGTGTACATGTATGACCTGAAATATATTATTAATGTAATCTAAGAGAGTGTACGGTTGTGTTTGTTCGTTTGTTCGCATCAAAACATGTCAACTTGTGGATTGCCTACCGGAAAAACGGGAATGATTAGATCTCCAAATTTTGCACATAGATTCTGAAAATATCAAATTTCAATTTCCCTTCTAGATTATTCAGAATTAATGTTCAAATTTCATTCATGAGACATGACATAATATAATAAATGTCCATAACATAATATGTTAAAAGAACTATAATCTAGAGAGAGTAACTTTTCGGAACAGTTGTTACGGTTAATATTGGCAACAAAATTGATTAATAGTCCAATTTTGTCAGGTTGGCAGTATTTGAGGATGGTTTGTAATCAAGATTTGAGTTTTATGAGGTTAGCACGAATAACTTATTTAAAATACATTTATTGAAAAATAATTTGATTGGGCGTGCTTCTCTAATCAGATCTATCCTCGTGAATATAGATAATATCTCAATGTTTCAGAAACAAAATTTCATGACGGAAGCTATCTTTTCATTCCCGTAGCGAAGCACGGGTGAACTGCTAGCTATTTATATGAAAAACTAATTTCTCCCAAAATATTTTAATAGTGGAATATAATAGAAAATATATTTCTTTAACAGAAAATTTAACCCTGACTAATCTCCTTACGCCTAACTTCGCCTACAACACTTGTAATGTTTATCAAGTGTAAATATATAGGCATCTATTCATCTATCTACGATTCTCATAGGCGGCCAATGGATGATAATTAATATGAATGAAATAAAATGAAATGTGTACAACAAATGTGACTCGCGAGGTATCAGTCACCAATCTGGTTTGCTCTGTCAGGGCAGCCAACCTATCATAATGGCTGAACCATCTATAATAATCAACACCCGTATGTGATGGAATTCTCTAATCATGACATCATCATAAATGAAAAAGTTTGTATTATCATCACCTAGGCTTAGAATAATTATAGAAAGTAGCCTTTGTAAAAAAATAGCAGTTTTTTTAAAAACAACTGTAATATAAATAAATGAATATTGATGTAAACGTTGTTTTAGACAAATGGATTACATTCTTGCTGACAAATCGGTGCCGGCTGAAGGCGAGGAAAAGTTGGCAGCACTGACCGCCGGCGAGAGGACGGCCTGGGCCAACACCCGCCTCGAGTACTTCTTCAAGGGCATCAACCGCCAGAGTCTGGATGCCATCGAGAAGTCGGCCTTCGTTGTTGCTCTCGACGATGTGCCTTACGAGTTCAATGAGGTAGACTACCCTACCCTACCACTAATCTATTAACTGTCCAATCTGTATTTGTACAGAAACCGTAAGGTACAGATATAATAAGCGTAGCATCAGCTGGTGAAAAGTGAAATGCGCGTGTTCGTGGCGCTCAAGTCTGTATGCACCTTTACATAGTAACTATTTTATTGAAATGAAATAAAAATATCATTCAGTACCCTTCTATATTTTATTAGTGTAAAGCATTCTTCATCTCAGCCATGTGAGCCATTTTCAAATGCAAATAGAATAAACCAAAGGTAATTGAATTACATAAAAATTAAAAATCAAGTGATTCACTTTAAAATGACTTTGAAGTTGAAACTTGTGAAAAATTGAAAATAAAAAGGGTAATTTGATTTTGATTTCTTTTGTATATACAAGTAGCCATAACAAGAAAGTGAACATAATTGAATATAGACATTTAAATAAGCGATATCGTCGTCATTTTTGCTGAAAGCTAGTTATTTTTGCAGGCTGATCCGACCAAGTTGGACAATTATGGTGCCGTCCTGCTGCATGGCAAAGGTTACGACAGATGGTTCGACAAATCGTTTACTCTGTGTATTGGCACGAATGGAAGAGTAAGTACAATAATTATTATGATGTCAATTATAAATTTTAATAATTATTCATCGATCATTTACTACTTCAATGCCTGAATAGATTCGATGTTTAAAACCTTATTGTTGAACTATAAATTTAGTGCATGTGAAATGTTCAGAATTAATTTGTAACTTGTTGATTCATCAAGAGGTCGAAATTCAGAATTGGTTTGCAAACATGTCTCACAATATTATTCATGAAAATTTCCTCTTTATTAGAAAAATGATTTATATTGCAAACTTACATCTGAATACCCTTTAATTTATTTGTAAGTTATTTTTATTGAATATAATTATGTTGATTTCTTGTTTCAGATCGGGTTCAATGCTGAGCATTCATGGTGAGTTTTGAACTTGTGTTATTCTAGCTCAATAAGATTTATTGGTATTTAAACATTTTCAATGTTTTCCTTTTTGTGGGCTTTTGTGTTTGATGTGTATTGTGGTATTCGAACATAATTATTATCCATGTAATTGAACTGCAATGAAATATGTGTACTGCAATTGGTAGAAATATTCCAGAAAGGATACATTGAATTCGGAAGCTATGAAGTCAACAATTGTGAGGCTTCTACTCATTTAACAGTTTATTTTCTGATACCTTTCAATGTTTGATGTTGAGTAATAAGCGAATATTTATGAGCTTTTATATCTTGGGTTAAATCTATTTAAGTTGGTTTTATCATTTTATCCAATTAGAATTTTTATTACAGCCATGATATTATATTTTGATTTTAATAATGAATCATTGATAAGCAAAAATAATGCTTCAATAGCAATGAGAAGAAACTGATGATGTAATATCATTCCTCATGTTCAAAAACGGGTTCAGCTTTTTGTTGTATTTCACTTGTCAATGATGAACTCTGAAAAATTTTCTTGGAATTTTAGAAACATTATTTTTCTTGGATAATGTTTCTACCAATATTTGAGAGGATCCTTTTGAATTAAGTGTTTGTGTGAGTTTTGTATTGAATGTTAGATGTGTGTTTTTTAATATTCAGGCTGTGCATATTCCTGATTGATTTATCACATTCTCTATGAAGAAGGTATTCATTTGAAATCCGCTTCAATGGAAGAATTCCTATGGCTTTAATTTTGAATATTTTTTCTATTATTTGAGAGTTTTTGAACGTTATTAATATATTTGGAAAAGTCTTAATTTAATATGCGATTTGAAAGCTATCAACTATATGAGAATTAAAAAAATAATTGAACAATCTATTGCTACTACTCCAGTGACAGAATGTAAAAATTACTAATGCTTAATGCTTTTGTTTTGTGTGTGACAATGCTAGTGAGTTTCTCAAGCTTAACAATAAATTCCCTTGTAGACAATAGTTTTGTGAGAAAATCCCTGTGATGATTATATTTGTAGATGTATATGATTTATTATAACACAGTCTTTGTGTAAGTTGGGTTAAATGTTTTGCTTGTAATAACTATTTTATAGAGTATTCATGCCTTTATTGAACCATTCTCTCTAGCAATGTTTGTCGTATGATAATGTTTGTTTCATAATTTTGTTACCTGTTACCACCAGGGCAGATGCAGCGGTGATGTCACACATGTGGGAGTATATCGTCTGCGATGATGCAATGAAAATGGGGTAAAAATGATAAATTTATAATTAAGAAAGAGTCTCCCCATCTGGTATTGCATCTTTTCAGTTGATTTTATTTAACATTTATGGTTTCAGTTGAGAGAACACACTTTCAACACATTCAAAACTAGACAACTCTTGTATCAAATTTTATCATACTGGACTTATTCACCTTTCAACTTGTGTTGGGGCTAGCATCAGAAATACCTCACATCTATTTAATGGTTCTGTATTGTTACACAATGAAAAACGATATTGTGATCTTATCAGCTTGACAATTATTAGGCTCAACTCACACTTACGCGACTCAAGTCGAGAAGAGACTGCAACTCTAGTCTACAGTTACAGTCTCTTCTCGACTTGAGTCGCGTAAGTGTGAGTTGAGCCTAAATCTCCTATAGTCTATTCTGTTCTGTTTTGAGTGTGTTGGAAAGTGTGACATCTCCATCGTTTATTCATTCGGTTTTGGTGGGCTTCGCATATTTTCACAGCTTTTTATTATTTTCATCACGAGCAATCTTCATTGTACTGGTTTACTGTTGTATTTTATTTCCCATCTGGATTCTGTAATCTTGTAATGAATGTAGACTTGAATTATAAATATATACAATATATTCTAATAAAGTATTTTAGAAGGGCTAATTGTTTAATTATCACAGAAATAATTAGTACCCTTTTAAAACCCATTTACATAAACTTTTTTTGAAAATAGCATGAGCTACTGAAAGGATACTTGAAAATGGCATGAGTACTGAAACTAGTAGAGATTATGTAAAAAAGTTGAAAAAGGGTACTAGCTATTTCTATAATAATTATAATAGAATACATTTTTCCAAAATGCATATAGATTTTCAAAGATACTTGTTTTAATTTCCACACATTTCCTTACAGTTACAGATTACAGATGGGAAACTCTTGTAAATTAATTTCAATCACTGAATTATTATTTTATTTCAGTTTTCATGTTTGAGTTGTACAGAACTTTTGTTGACGTGCCAAGGTACTGTGGGTGATGATTTGAATTAGTGTAAATACAAGGTAGCTTGGTCAGTGGTAGCGGTAGGGTGTTTTCCATGGCAATCAATCTTTGATCTCTTGCATCTCTTCTCTCTCATTTTATGGTGTGGTTTTACTTCAGGGCCGATGCTCCTGTCATGGGCCACTTATGGGAACATGTTCTTGCAGCTGACATGGAAGACGGGTAAATAACGAAAAGTTATTCTAAATGTGTGAATAACAAATTTCTCATAAGCATTTTGAAAATAACACTTCCGCTAAGTAATTAAAATGAGAGTTAACTGTGCATGAGAACACTATTCATCATCCCCTCCCCTAAAAATCATTCATGAAAATGGTTGTCCAACCAAATTGAAAACTGGTTTCGGTTGCATTTACGTACATCCATTGACACATTTGATTCCTCTTCTGTAAGTTAATACCAGCTCACGCTGCTCTTACATGATTACGAACAAAATCATCTTTAGAATTAAGAAAGTCGGTCATATTGTTTTATCATAAATATCTCTCACTGTTTTATCCAATTCAACTATAAATACCTTAGCAGTTCCAATTGATCACACTTTGGTGAGCAGTTATGAACAATGTTTTTCTTGTTAATTTTTTAAAACATTGATATATCATTTTAGAATTTTAAAATTATGTACAGAATGTCTTCTTTCTTCTAGAATCCTCACATAAATAACTCGACCGTTATTAGGTATAAAAATGCACGTCTCATAGTAAATGTTTCTGAGTAATTGTGGTTGAATAAAGCGTCATCAGCTATACAAGATTAGTGCTGATCTAAAAGGACGCAAGCTAATAATTAGGTTTTCTGAATCAATACAATGTTGTTTGCCTGAAACACCACTTTGAGTTTGTATTATTTTTTTATCATAAATTCTGTATCTAATTTTCTGTTCTATTTATTTTATAAGTTTATTGCACCAGACAGATAACTATTTCATCCTCTCTATATATAATGCTTCTTGTTGAACACTTTTAGCAAAGTCCAGTAAGTTCTTAAATTGATTAAAAATACTTGTTTTTTCTTTCATTCACTTCTATTCAACTATTTACCTTTGGACCATGTTCAACGTCTAAACTCATGATTTTTTAAACAATCAAAATAAATTTTGTTAGTATACACCAAAGTATGATGTACAAATACACCATGTATGGTAAGCCAATATGGCGTGCAAATACAAAAAGTATGATACTTGTTGATCTTGTTATGTTGTAGTTGATTTTGTTGTTTTATGACTCATTTATTAAACTGAAATCCTAGAGGCTTGTTCATAATTTTCACATCTGAGTAGACCAACTAACTACTCCATTAACAACTTGACTTGAATATTTTTGAAATTGCATAGTTTTAAATGGTAATGATTGATTTAGATCTGTAAGAATCTATTACTATTTGTGGCGACACCAAGGCGGTGTTTTCTGAATTATTTGAATAACAAGAAAATACAAAATATATGTAGGTTTGTTATCTGTATTGTAAATTCTTATTCAGTGTTCACTGTTGCGAATTATTCAATTATATTTAGTCTATTAACTAATTGAAAATTTAGGTCAATAAAGTACTATGAAAAATGTAAACATTCCTAGTTTACATAATTTTGCAAAATGATTGAATCAAATGGCTCTAGTTAGGTAGGTTGAGTTGAAATATTATGTTAATTAACTCAATATACTTCAATGGCGTTACATTATATGTTTTACTATAGTTATGTTGAAAATAGCAACTGAAATAGTAGTTTATGCAACGGCTTTATGTTGAGAGTCTTTAAATCACTCGTGAGATATTTAAGACACTCGCTCGTGTTTAATCTACATCTCACTCGTGCTTTAAAGACTCATTTTAAAACCGTTGCATTACTTACTGCAAACCATTACTTACTATTTCAGTCGAGTATTTTCCTAATAAGTTACTTTATTTCAAATGTGCTTCAATTAATGTTAGATATGGACCTGATGGACATACTAAGGGGACACCCGAGTTCCAGCCACCAACCCCCATGAGATTACAGTGGGACTTACCGCCTCCATGTTTGGCAGCAATCGAACGCTCCAACGAGGTACCCTACAACTATTATTCACTATCTCTATTCTAGATTATCGATATTATTACTTGGTATTATTTCAGATTAAAAGATCGAAAGATGTTTTAATTATAAGAGAAGCTTGAATTTTCCATATCAATTATTATTAGAATAGAATATCTTTATTTCTTTATTTATTGTTGTACTCAATAGTACATCACAATTTGACATAGGCGAGTCAACACAATACAATACAGCTCAATAAAACCGTTATTTATATTCTTTTGTAAACTCAAGATTTGAAAATATGTCGAATAAAAAATTCAAATGACTTTCCAATTATTATCCATTAATAATGTTAACTATTGAAATTGTTCTTCGGAAAGTAGTTTCTCCATTACTCGGAAACCTTGAATTCCATCTATTGTATAGTTCAATTTATTGTTGTACGAGTACTTATAAAATCCACGAATAATGTAAATCTTCACTTGAAGAGCTTACTCTAATCTTATTAAATGTCAATTCTTTCAGGTTGTTCAACAGTTGGTGAAAGATGTTGAATTGAGGATATATTTGCACAACGCTTATGGCAAAGGATTCATGAAAGAATGCCGAGTCAGTCCCGATGCATTCATTCAGATGGCCTTGCAATTGGCATATCACAGGGTACGTTCAACATTTTTACTGATATTTTCAACATTTAAATTAGAAATAAATGATTACTCGTTCTAGTTAATTTTGGCTCTGAAAAACGTCATCCATTCAGAATTAAACTTACACAATATCAATTCATTGTAATTATAAGTAGATAATAACTGAAGCAAAACATATTTTTGTGTTTTGAATCAAAACATATTTGTGTTTATTTAACATATTATTCAAAATATGTTTTATATGGTGTTTCAGGACGCCGGTAGGTTCAGTCTAACGTATGAGGCGTCGATGACTCGCCTATACAGAGAGGGGCGCACAGAAACAGTCCGCCCCTGCACCATTGAGTCGGCTGCCTGGGTCAAGGCCATGGACAACAGCTCCACAACGGTAACCTGCTGCTTTTCATTCAATTTTTCAATCGAATCAAAGTTCATTCACAAACATTCATTTGAACACAAATACATTGCCAAATTGAACACAATACATTGCAAAGGAACAAATACAATAAAACAAAATTCAAGTGAACCCATAATATTATAAATTTACTTCTGCCTGGGTCAAGGCCAAGGACAACAACACCTCAACCGTAAGCTGCTGCTTTTTATTCAACTTGCAAATCGAATTGAAGTTCATTCACAAATGAACGTAATAAATTGACAAGGAAAAAATACACAAACACAAAATTGGAAATTGTTTTTCGTAAACGAATCTGAGTGTGGGGAAGAGTTATGAATATTAGCATAACTTGAACGTTACGAAAGTGATGATAATAGAAAAAATACTTTATGAAAAGAGAAAGAAATCTGTAATACAGCCTCCACTTGGCGTCATTACATTATGATTGAACATTATTTAAAATCTTTATCCACTTGAAAATGCCTTACAAATTGAAACATGTTAAAAATTAAAATATATATGTTGAAAAGGGTATTTTTATTTTCAATTTGTTATGTAAATACAAGTTGCACCAAGAAGAAAGTGAATGTTATGCTATTGTGTGATGTATAGCTTGTTCCTGTTTTTTTTTTGTGAAGGTGATATTGTGGTACATATCCACATCGAATGAAACCCTTTATAAATCAAGAAATCTTTATAAATCTTCTTCAATCTTTTATAAATGCTTGAAATAGGTTTGTACACGTGTAGGGTCTCATTAAGTTTGCATGTGTAAAATCAGTTTAATCTTTTATAAATGTTTGAAATAGCTTTGTTCACGTGTAGGGTCTTATTCAGTTTGCATGTGTAAAATCAGTTGAATATTCTTCTCACAACACTAATTTTGTGTGATGTTATTGTTGCAGACTGAGGAGAGAATATCGTTGCTACTGAAAGCGTGCGAGATGCATCAACGAGGCTATCAGGATGCCATGTGCGGAAAGGGCATAGACAGACACCTTTTCTGTTTGTATGTTGTTTCCAAGTACCTCGAGGTTGATTCTCCATTTTTGAAGGTAGGTTAAGCAAACTTTTACTGAATTCCTTGATAATAAAAATGCTCTTCCCTATAATATGGCCATCCAAAATTTATGATGAAAAACGATGTTCAAAGTTGCGCCATCTTCTTTGTTGAATGATAGAGACAAGGATAACAGCACCAATGTTAATCAAATACTGCCATTATAACGTGGACCTCACTATAGTCAATTGGCACATTATAATGACACCAGTCACATCAATAATCTCATAATTTCAGATAATTGACCGAGCGAAGTGAGGTCCAAGATTCAATTCGACGGTTTTGCATTTCTCTTTATGTTTATATTTATTTTTTTATGTTCCGCATTTACAGCGAAACGGAGCAATAGATTTTCATGAAATTTGACAGGTATGTTCCTTTTTGAATTTCGCGTCGACGTATACATACGGTTTTTTGAAATTTTGCGTTTTAAGGAGAAAACAAAAGGAAAAGGAGTCTCCTTTGATGGCCAATATTACCGTAAAAATCAAACTTTAGAATTATTCATCATAAATCAGCTGTTCAGTGGACTATAATACTACACCCGTTCTAAAACATCGAACATCTTTAAATTGTATCTTTCCACCAAAGTTAGTAGACAGTTGACTTTAATAACTATTAGTTACTACCCGTTCAAAAACATCGAGCATATTGAAAATTTATCTTTCCATCAACGTTGTAGACAGTTGCAGCCAGACCTGATAACAGCGCTCACACTCACATTCCGGGACGACACGTCACGGTACGATAGGACAGAAAGCTCTATGTTTATTCAGGATTTCTTCTAGACATTTTAGACATCTTAAATTGATAAATTATTTATCAATTTTTGGAAAAACATAACAACAGGTCAATGTAACTTACTGAGCGCGAGGTCTACTGTTCACAGAACTACTAGTAAAAGATTAAGGACTGAAAATTTTGTGATGTGAACAACTACAAGACAACCTATTTTGGACTATGTGTAACCTTATCTGAATTTGGGAGAGGTATAGCACAAGGTTACCTTATTTTTTTTCTCTCCCTATCATTTTGATGATGTATTATATGAATCAATAAAGAATCAATCAATTGATAATGATAATCTCATAATCATTCTTTATTTTCATGGGTATTTTGACAAATGCATGGCCATTGACTTGTCAGGTACATAAGAACACATATTCTGAATTGAGATTGTCAAATGATCCATTTATCTATTGGATAGAGTATACATATACAATACAATAGTCGGAAATGAAAAAACAGGTTATTGCCCAAAACTTCTTCTATTTCGTAATTTTGTCTAAAATCTCCAATATTTATTGCAATGAAGAGAAGTAAGTGTTGCTACTGGTCATCATCCGATTAATTGGCGTCGTTTTGCAGGAGGTGCTGAGCGAGCCCTGGCGCCTTTCGACGTCACAGACGCCGCACGGCCAGACGTCGCGGCTCGACCTGAAGAAGTTCCCGCGCTGCATCTCGGCCGGCGGTGGCTTCGGTCCGGTCGCCGACGACGGCTACGGTGTCTCCTACATCATTGCCGGCGAGGACCTCATCTTCTTCCACATCTCTAGCAAACGAAGCTCTCCCGAAACCGTAAGTTGCCTGCCTCAAAAATAAATGATCATCATAGCGAAAGTATAGTATAAGGAGACATCTAAAGCTATTGTCCGGGTTCTGTAGCTTTGCCACTACACTACAATACTACCCATTCAAAAACATCGAACATTTTTGAAAATGTATCATTCCATAAGCAATAGATGCTCTTTTGTATCTTCTCAAAAGCAACGTGTTGCATCCGAAAAGATACACAAGGAGCTTTTGTAGTTACGTCCTTTTAGCAAAACACAGACTATTACACAGCCTTTACAGCCTATCAGCTGACATTGTTCAACATGTCTTTCCATTGTTGGTGATACGTTGCAACTCTTACTCTCTCATTCATAAAGAATCTGTGTGTACGGAGCTTCCTTCAATGAAGCTCTGTAGGGAGCTTCTTCTAGGGATCTAGGGTCTCTGATCCTGATGTTTTTGCAAAGCCGTGAATATTACCTCACGAACCATACCTTGCCTTACCTTGCCGTTTCGAAGTCACGGAGGCACAGCTACGGGACGCGTATTGTATATTTACAAACCTTCTTCTGTATATTTACGGGGCGTTTATTTTACAAATTCCACAGTGAAATTTGGAACATTATTTATATAGTTTAAGATAGTCAAGTTAATTCACATAGAACTTGAGTATCAGTGATCGTGACATCATTATCAAGATGGAAAGACAACATAGTATTGTTCTTTTATTCAATTTTGGATGAATACGATAACATTATCTGATAGATTATAAATATATTTTGCTCGAGTAGGGAATAAAAGTGTTCAATCTTTATAAAGGATAACATTAACATCGCATAAAGGTTCGACTATTCTCACTCATGAAGAGAATGCAAAGTGTAACTTGAAATATTATTTATGGAAAATGTTGAATTTTTTAACAATGTTTCCCTGAAATGTCCTCTTATTGTTTCAGGATTCACACCGATTCGCACAGCAAATAGAAAAAGCTTTATCCGACATGAGGAACTTATTTACCGAATGGAAAAATCTAAAGAAAAAGTGAGATAGAAATTGTTATAGAGTAAAATACTTATAGTAATGGATAAGTATTTATGTATAAGTATTTTAAAAATGAGTATTCACACCTGCTGTCGCCATCCAAATCTGTTTTCGTGATTTGGAATCAGAAAAATAAAGTCAAATTCATCAATTGAGTTTAATTAAAATTCGATTGTATAGGTATTATCATAACCTTTATCATTTTAATTTTTTTTTGAAAAATTTCCAAGCACTTTATAACTTGAAAATTCCCACCATAGATCTGTGATTGAAGTAAATTTAATGGACCACTCCATTTTTTTTTTGTAAAATGCTTCCACATATTAAATATAATTATTACACTTATCATCATACCTCACAATTGAACTAAATTAATAAGATTTTATTTAAATCAAATTTATACATCGAAATTCTGTTCTAATCTCTTGATTGATTTCTTAATGTATCTGTGGCTAGTTTTTATATATTTTTGGGTATCCTTTGTTGATTACTCGATTATTTTAAAGATGCAATTCTCAGTTTATTTGGTTCATATTTTTTTTACTTATACATCCAATGCTCAAGAGTGTATTATTCAAGATCTTTTATTTTAAAGCTTTTAAATATTAATATTTCAGTTTATAAATGAATACAATTTTGCCATAGTTGAAAAGTTTTGAATTTTCGTATATAAAAAAGAATAATGGTAATTCATTATCTATCTGTTATATCTTCTGACGTGTTTAAAATAATATGGTGATGGATTGTACTTGTACAACTCAGGTAAATTTTTAATAAGTTTTCAGTCTAATCTTTTTTTGGTTCAACTTCAAAAGCTCTTTTTGAAAATCCGCAGCTGTGTCCTTCCTACACTCTGGTGTTTTTTCATCAATCAATAAGAAAAATGCTTGCAATAATTTTCTTGAAATAATTGATAGTTGTTATTAGTTTCTTGATTTTATTCTACGAACTGTGAAGAATCCATGTTGAGAATAGATTATGAATAATTATGATATTAATGATAGCATGCTATTTGTTGACCAGTATTTTTCAATTCCAATATTTCATTATTAAGTACTGTATACTAAATTGTTTCAATATAAGAACCATTACACTTTTTGAAATTTGTTAATGCTTGGTAAATAATTTTTATCAAAATTCCTCTACCCTTTCTTAAATATCATGGTATTCAGTTTTTATTCGGAAGTGGCAATTTTTATTTTATCTTGTGCGTTAAAAATGTTGACCTTTATACAATATTTTCTTGTCAAATATCTTCCTGATAAACATATATATCTAGAGTGAATTTTCTCTGATGTTAATTTATTTATCTTCTCTTATTGATTCGTTACATAATATAAAATTCAATCATAACTATAATAATGCTAGTTGTGGTAGATTGATCTTTGATTATTTGATAGTTATTACTGTATTGCTTTTTCCAGTGTTATATAGGTAGGAAAGATGGTTAAATAAGCTATCTTCAAATGTACACTTTTCATTTTAGTTTAAACCTCTTAATGATTGGTGAGTGAATAGATGTGTGAGTTATGCAGTTGGTAAATGTGTAAGATTATTGTACTTTTAGGTACCTAGATTGTTCCCAATTGCGTTCTATTGTTGGTGCTTTCAATGCAAATAACAATGCAATCTTGTTATTTTCTGTTTGCGTTTGGATATCAGCTCATTTTTTATTTTATAATCTTTGTTACTTTAACTCATAGATAGTGTAATGAATGGAATAATACGTATTTATCCAGTAAATTATGATTAAATTAATAAAATGAAAAAATCAATGCAATTTTTTAGTGGTGAATAATATAACTCTGGTTCAGAGAATTATATCGAACGAAGTAAAACGTGTTCTATGAAAAAATAGGTTAATTAAGCAATTAGTTGCAAAGATTTATGTTTTTTCAAGTTTGAACAGAGATAGTTTGTTCCAAGCTTGAATAGTTTTTATCATTATGGAGATTATATAAATATTGAATTTATATGAAATAAATGTTTGTTTTTGTCTTTCGCTGTTGATTCAATTTTCACCCTGGTAAAATAATTAGTATATATATTTATGCTATCAGATTATCATATCAACATAGTACCGGTAATGAAATCTTAATGGGGATTTTTAAAGGTATACAGTTGAATTTATGTAATGTGAGATCTTTGAATGCAATGAAGAGAGATTGATTGATTTTTATTATTCTGTGCTAGATCTTGACAGACCCATTGCACTAATGGTCAAAGGAAACTCCTACGTAACTAGCTTATCAAATCCAATAAAAATATGAAAAAAACACTCGAAGATAGTGCTATATTTCTGAACGATTTTTAAGCGACCTTAAAGCATGCCTTGCTGAACAAAACAGGACAATCTTCTAGAAGGTTTGTCTCATAAACTGCGTACAGTTTGTATTACGCGCAGTGCGACATACGATCGTTTCTCAATCAAGGATTCGCCAAGTACTTGATTTTTCAAGGATTGAATTGAATTTGACTAATCAATTGACATATACAAGTACCCTTTTCATGGGTGGTAAATTGGACGAATAGTAATAATAGTACGATGATCGATATGAGAGCGCAATCAGAGCGTTTTTCACTTTCCACGATCCATTGTCGGCCGGAGCTTGGTCAGTGCGTTGCGCGCGCATGAAAATAGTCTTGTGAAGCAGAATTGCGTGATTTGCGTATTTCTCGCGTTTCGTTTGTGTCGTGCAGCGCGTAAGTCTGCACTCATCTCAAGAAGGCGCCTAAGAAGAATAATTCAAGAAAATTCCATTTTTGTTTGAAGGAAACCGGATGAATCAATCATTCTCATTCTACGGGAATGAATCAAATTTTCCAGGTTTCTCATGAGAAGTCAGTGCACCAGTATCATTATGTTCTATATTATTATCAAGAGAATCATGCCCGCTTTTTCTTCTCTATCGTCTATTATTTATAGCCTACTACAGCTCACTTTATGATGTATAAAAACCACAAAATAATTACTGAAGATGTTGATGAAGAATTACTGAAGATAATTGCTGAAGATGTGGCTGGTAAAGCCACGAAACCTGGTTTGTATATATTATAATAATAAAAAGTGGTTGACAATTTCAAAATTGTGTTTTCATTATGGAAAAGTACCACAACATCACTCACAACACAACTGTAAAATTATGGTTTATAAAATATTGTTACTAAAACAATATAGGCCTACGCTACTCTCACATCTTGAAACGAATTCAAGAGTGAGAAGATTCACATGATTAATTAACTTGTAATGGATGTAATCAATGAAACAGACACATCAACTGAATGTTGCGGTTGTTCCAAATACAGTCAAAGCAGTAATAATAAGCTGCTATATAGTTGAATGTGTGGCAATGGCCTTGCAGTAGTAGTGGTCTCTGATTGGGAGCTGTGTGCTGGGTTAACCATCCACCATGTGCCTGTCAGATTCACTTCTCACTGTCAGAATGTGATGAATGGGAAGCATGGATGCTAATTATAAGTAATGCTGACAGTTAGAAGAGAGGCGGCAGTTGTGGTTGGGGCTTGTGACCCCTATAACAGGGCCGCAAAACGCAGTCAAAACTAAGTAACAGTCGAGCTTTCAGCTGAATGCGACTTTTCATTAGCAAAGGTCAAAGGCGGCCAGAAAAGCACTCATTTGAATCAGTTTACAGATGAATCGTGTTCGAAAAACCTATTCAAATCCAAATGAAAACCCCTATGATGTTTGAGAGCTCTGTTGAAAATTTCAGTTTTGTATTGAATGATACAAGGTGTTTTTTATGTTAAAACTTATACATTCAATAATGATGAATTTCTAAATTTGTAGGTGGTGTAAAAAAGACTTAATACTGGCTAATATTGAAGATGATATTTGTGATGGAAATAGCTGTAAAATGGGAAGTGGAATCAGATACAGGAGTGACAAGATTGGTAATAAAATATAGCAAGAGAAGAAAGCTGAGTTCTCACTGAAAATGAAGAGTTGGTGAGCAAATAAAAAGTCACAAAAATACCGATTTTGCTTAGCACCACACTTTTTGCTAACCTAACACTTGGGAGTTTTACGAAAAATAATATTAAATGAATCTTACTGTATGTTAGAAAAGCACTAATATATTATACACTCTTGTATAGATTACCAGGAGATGAGCTCTGTTTTACAATGGTTATCAATGTTTTCCGAATGGGAGCCAGAGCTCATATCCTAATAATTGAGCTTTAGCAATATGTTATATTGAATTGATTGTCATTTACCTTCCGGTATTCGCGCCCTACTCAATCACACGAGCAGTCGCGTGTTGTAATTTTTCAACATCCAATTTTCCAAGTGTTATGTACTTTATTTACTGTCAAAACATATTAATTAATTTTCTATAATTACTATTCCAATCTCATTGGATTATTTCAGGCCCTTAAACATGTTTGGATTGGATGATTACCATTTCATAGCACAATAAGGTAGGCCTACACTGATACACCAAGCAAAGCCATCAATTCTGTGTTAATGGTTCGTTTACAGTCTTTTTCACCGTTTTCAATCTTTCCCTATCATAGTTATGCACTGTCGCGACTAAATGGCACCTAAAGACTGAACCATTGCTCTGTTGATAATGCATCTCAGTGAGATGGGGAGAAAGTTTTGGGATGCATAGGTGATTCACTCACAGACACCTCCCCATTCAATAGTTTTATGCAGCAAAAAAACTGACACGGTTGTACTTTTTACAACAGTGCGACTGCCGGAAGGTATTATAAACCTCAACAATAACAAAATTATTGAAATTTTTCAAATAATAGGAAGTTTATTTGAAAACGTTTTGAGATTCGGAACCCAACTAAAACTGTTCTTTCAATATTTCATAATATGGCTAGGTATAGGATAGTATAATAGACTATCTTCAGACAAGAATAGTTATTTAGTATCCTTGCTACCAGCCAAGTTTCAACTTGAGTGAAGTGTTGTACGCTCTCTGGAATATATGAATGATATGAATTTATACGATATGAAAAAAGGCATTGAGATTGGTCGAAGATAGTGCTATATTTCTGAACGATTTTTAAGCGACCTTAAAGCATGCCTTGCTGAACAAAACAGGACAATCTTCTAGAAGGTTTGTCTCATAAACTGCGTACAGTTTGTATTACGCGCAGTGCGACATACGATCGTTTCTCAATCAAGGATTCGCCAAGTACTTGATTTTTCAAGGATTGAATTGAATTTGACTAATCAATTGACATATACAAGTACCCTTTTCATGGGTGGTAAATTGGACGAATAGTAATAATAGTACGATGATCGATATGAGAGCGCAATCAGAGCGTTTTTCACTTTCCACGATCCATTGTCGGCCGGAGCTTGGTCAGTGCGTTGCGCGCGCATGAAAATAGTCTTGTGAAGCAGAATTGCGTGATTTGCGTATTTCTCGCGTTTCGTTTGTGTCGTGCAGCGCGTAAGTCTGCACTCATCTCAAGAAGGCGCCTAAGAAGAATAATTTAAGAAAATTCCATTTTTGTTTGAAGGAAACCGGATGAATCAATCATTCTCATTCTACGGGAATGAATCAAATTTTCCAGGTTTCTCATGAGAAGTCAGTGCACCAGTATCATTGTGTTCTATATTATTATCAAGAGAATCATGCCCGCTTTTTCTTCTCTATCGTCTATTATTTATAGCCTACTACAGCTCACTTTATGATGTATAAAAACCTAAAAAAAAGCTGAAGATGTGGCTGGTAAAGCCACGAAACCTGGTTTGTATATATTATAATAATAAAAAGTGGTTGACAATTTCAAATTTGTGTTTTCATTATGGAAAAGTACCACAACATCACTCACAACACAACTGTAAAATTATGGTTTATAAAATATTGTTACTAAAACAATATAGGCCTACGCTACTCGCACATCTTGAAACGAATTCAAGAGTGAGAAGATTCACATGATTAATTAACTTGTAATGGATGTAATCAATGAAACAGACACATCAACTGAATGTTGCGGTTGTTCCAAATACAGTCAAAGCAGTAATAATAAGCTGCTATATAGTTGAATGTGTGGCAATGGCCTTGCAGTAGTAGTGGTCTCTGATTGGGAGCTGTGTGCTGGGTTAACCATCCACCATGTGCCTGTCAGATTCACTTCTCACTGTCAGAATGTGATGAATGGGAAGCATGGATGCTAATTATAAGTAATGCTGACAGTTAGAAGTGAGGCGGCAGTTGTGGTTGGGGCTTGTGACCCCTATAACAGGGCCGCAAAACGCAGTCAAAACTAAGTAACAGTCGAGCTTTCAGCTGAATGCGACTTTTCATTAGCAAAGGTCAAAGGCAGCCAGAAAAGCACTCATTTGAATCAGTTTACAGATGAATCGTGTTCGAAAAACCTATTCAAATCCAAATGAAAACCCCTATGATGTTTGAGAGCTCTGTTGAAAATTTCAGTTTTGTATTGAATGATACAAGGTGTTTTTTATGTTAAAACTTATACATTCAATAATGATGAATTTCTAAATTTGTAGGTGGTGTAAAAAAGACTTAATACTGGCTAATATTGAAGATGATATTTGTGATGGAAATAGCTGTAAAATGGGAAGTGGAATCAGATACAGGAGTGACAAGATTGGTAATAAAATATAGCAAGAGAAGAAAGCTGAGTTCTCACTGAAAATGAAGAGTTGGTGAGCAAATAAAAAGTCACAAAAATACCGATTTTGCTTAGCTTATAACACTTGGGAGTTTTACGAAAAATAATATTACCGTAGCTGAATCTTACTGTATATTAGAAAAGCACTAATATACACTTGTACAGATTACCAGGAGATGAGCTCTGTTTTACAATGGTTATCAATGTTTTCCGAATGGGAGCCAGAGCTCATATCCTAATAATTGAGCTTTAGCAATATGTTACATTGAGTTGATTATTCATTATTGTCATTTACCTTCCGGTATTCGCGCCCTACTTAATCACACGAGTAGTCGCGTGTTTAATTTTTCAACATCCAATTTTCCAAGTGTTATGTACTTTGTTTACTGTCAAAACATATTAATTAATTTTCTATAATTACTATTCCAATCTCATTGGATTATTTCAGGCCCTTAAAAATTTTTGGATTGGATGATTACCATTTCGTAGAACAATAAGGTAGGCCTACACCAAGCAAAGCCATCAATTCTGTGTTAATGGTTCGTTTACAGTCTTTTTCCCCGTTTTCAATCTTTCCCTATCATAGTTATGCACTGTCGCGACTAAATGGCACCTAAAGACTGAACCATTGCTCAGTTGATACTGCATCTCAGTGAGATGGGGAGAAAGTTTTGGGATGCATAGGTGACTCACTCACTGACACCACCCCATTCAATAGTTTTATGCAGCAAAAAAACTGACACGGTTGTACTTTTTACAACAGTGCGACTGCCGGAAGGTTTATAAACCTCAACAATAACAATTATTGACATTTTTCAAATAAAAGGAAGTTTATTTGAAAACGTTTTGAGATTCGGAACCCAACTAAAACTGTTCTTTCAATATTTCATAATATGGCTAGGTATAGGATAGTATAATAGACTATCTTCAGACAAGAATAGTTATTTAGTATCCTTGCTACCAGCCAAGTTTCAACTTGAGTGAAGTGTTGTACGCTCTCTGGAATATATGAATGATAGAATGATATGAATTTATACGATATGAAAAAAGGCATTGAGATTGGATTTATAAAGAGATGAGAGATGCAACTTGGATAATTCGAAAAGATGACAGTCATACGAATTCTGTGATAGCTATCACAGCCACCTGGCAAAGAGTTTTCAGTTAATTTGAGAGCAGATGCAAGCAGAGTTGTGAGTTGCGCTTGAGAGACATCGGTCCGATGGCCCTTCGGGGCTAATTTTCTTGACTAATAGCTCAACAAACGGCATTGTTATCTGTCCCAGTTGTAGAATTTCGGTGCGGCGATAAAACTGTACAATGTGCTTTTTTGCACGGGTAAATGCTCTCAGCTTTTGTTCTTGTTACGGTGAGACGCTGCTGCTGCTGCATGTCCATTTAGCTCTCCTCTTTCTTTTGTTGTTTGCTTCCTGCTAATGTTTGGAGACAAATCTCGCGCGCTTTTCTTTCGCCATTATTACTTCTCTCCGGCAACAAAGAACACATCCGTCTCGCGTGGAAGGAAAACAACGTATCATTTTAGTGGTTGCGACCATTTTTCATTTATTTCTGTCACTTTTCCTACTCGTCTCCGACACGCAGCTTTTGTTTGCTCCCTTCTCCAACTTTCCGCGATCACAGATCATGTCAAGTGGCTTGGCTGGCAACAATGAAATTCAGTCATAAGCGTGTCTGTCGATCTGTGGCTGGGGGCTATGATAAAATGAATATTTATTCAACTTCCAAGTTCTTCATTAGTATTGTATGTGTTTGGATTTTATTCGTTAGTATTGTATGTGTTTCGCATTTTATTCGTTACTATTGTATGTGTTTTGTGTTTGAACGGCTAGTTATTGATTGGTCTGACTATTTGAGTAATTGACTATGATTCGATTTGAGTATTACTGTAGAGAAAAACATGGTAGACCTATCACTTATCTAAATCAAAGAAATCGTCATTGAATGGAAGCAAGGATTTTAGAAAGTTGAGGAATAGCCTACGGTATACCTACTACACTGTACTACCGTATGACTAATGGAACAATGAAAAGCTATCAATAGGATCGAAGTCATAAATATCGTTCTCATCGTAGGAAAGTTTGCAGCTATATCCTGATTATCTATTAGTTTTTCTAATTCATTATACATTTTTCTCTATTTTTATGACAATTCATTACTGCGAGTATTAGTCTGTCCAATCAATTATGAGAGTGATGTATTGGCACCAGATTAGAAAAAATTGTTTGGATTTATATGTAATAAAGTTGTGGATCAGGATGGATAGAAAATGCATTAATGATTACCACAGGGTATTATCGGTTATTGATATTAGATTAATTGCAAGGTTGAATTAAGAAGGTGGCCAGGCGAGGCTTCTGATCAATAGAACGCTATTTTTCATCATGCAAATCGAACCGATAAATTATCATTGGAATTAATTTTGAAAGGGTTCCACCGCCACTTACCGTTAGCAACACTTTTCCGTTTTAAATCCAAGTTGGTTGGGGGGATTTATAGGGTGTCACTTGGCGGCGTCCCAAAACGGGGCCTTTCAGCTTTCACCCGCCCCACCGCTAAACTTAAACGTTTACCTTGGCTGGCAAACATCGACAGAATCTTTATCAACAGAGACGGTTGAAGGGTGAAAGCTACGCGAGCGCGGCTACACAACGTTATTTATTTCGCCTATTACGGAAATGAAATTAGGGGTCTTGGCGGTGAACTAGGATTCCTATCCTAGTTACTTTATACACTAGGTACTCTAAAGAGGTAGTATTGAAACAAGGCGGTCATGTTTAAGGGAAATTCTAGAAGAGATCCATTATCCTTGTGAATTGATTAATTCATTAAATTATTAACAAAATCTATTACAACTCATCTAAAATAAAAGGAGGAACGATTTTTGCGAATAAAAGATTCAGCTAAATATAAAGTGGATAGCATTAAAATTCCTATAATTGAATTATTATTATTATAGGAAATTTATTCATTATGCTTTTGTTTGCTACTTCCCAAATATTATATTCTCAAAGTATCTATAATATACACTAATGTGAGACGTAATCAACTCGGCATTGATATCTAGGAGATATCCTAAATCACATGAAAATTAAACGTGTGACATAGAAAGGGGTTTTCTGTTTGTTTTCACCTGGACAAATAACTATTAGTTATGATCTCAATTTTCCTCCTCATTTGTGGTGGAGGAGGTGAAGAACAGAGAGTATATTATGTATATTCTAAACTCTCATTGGTGGGAAAGCATTCAGCAATATTAACATCCAAAGCCTAAAAAATATCTTCTTTATCATTAAAGTAATTGCTCTTCTTGTTAATCGGAAAAATATCTATTGTCTTGCTAAATATTTTTTCTATAAGCTCTTAGTTTGCTGTATAAATTTATTCGAAGCTATACGAGTAGCTGTGAATAAATATAGTTTTTTGAAACAGCAAACTGGAGTTTGTCTTCTGAAAAAGATGGAAACTTGAAAATGTCATGACATTTTAAACCCGATCATTTGTCTAGTAGAGAGGAAGCCATTCTCAAAGCTTTCTCAACACTGAAAACCATAACGTATAGTATCACTTTGCAACGACTGCTATCAATACTCCATAATTTGACATGTGCTGAGCTAGCAAAACTTCTGTTTTTCCTTTCAAAAGTAATATTTTCTCCTCCGAAACTGTAATCTCATGGAAAGTTTTTCCTCCATCCACCCTATTTCATTTTTCTGTGACATTCACGAGCACTTTTACGTGTTTGGTTATATACACACACTCACTCACACACGACTCTGCCACTTGTATCATTCCTGTATGATACATAACGATGCGCTGGGACGGGTATTATAACGGAGCAACACTTTTTCCGATGCTTCCCTGATCGATTTGGGATGACGAACAGAAACAGTAGATGTGTTCAACTATGAACGGTTCTCTTCTGGAGTGAGTGAGTGCGAAGAAAAACAGAGATATGAATGAATGATAGTGTACAACAAAGAAAGAAGAACTGTGATCTAGAAGCGAACGGAAGGGCTCAGCAACAAATCGGTAATCGATAGGCCTATCTTTTTCATCTTGCTCTCTTCGAAAAGCCTCTGAATTATTTCTCTCTACTCAAGATTGTTTTTCTGGGCGTCCCTGCCGTAGCTTTGTTTCAGAACATGGATTTGAACTGACGTGAGCCTATTTTTCGAATAAATGCAAACGTAAACGATTCTGTCAGTAGAAGTTTTGTATAGTGAAAATGCTGCTAGAATAAGTGTCTCAACAAAATGTCAACTTCTTATTCATTGGAAATAATCGGAAACAGGTTGGGTGATTGGAACTTCTGCACTTGGGTCATCATTAGGTGTTAAAAAGTTGAAAAATATTAATTAGGCTTGACAAGAAATACATAATTTTAACAGAGTTGTGAGAAGACTGACATTAATTATTTAGACCTACTATTATTTTACTATGTAGCCAAGGTTGCTGCAATGTACCTAGAATACATTGGCACTAGAATCATAGAATACATTCTAGGTACATTGGGTGCTCTTTGTCAAAAAAGTTTTCTGATGGCTATTGTAGTACTATATGTCATTATTATTTTGTATCCAAGATGTTAACTTCTTGATGGGAAAGGTTGATGGCAGATGCTGCCAAAACATTTGAAATTTGAAACAGACATCAGAACCATCAGAGCTATCAGAGAACCATCAGCAGTATCAGTCAAAATAAAAGACAAGAGCTTAATATCAGACTAGAAGGAAGTTATCGGATTCGTGGTTAGATCGAGAGATTCTGTCGTATAACAACTCAACACTTGAAGAAAGTTGGCGTCTTATGTTGGCAAAAGTTGTCTGAAACTGTTCTTCTGAGTTCATCCTCTGTTCTTTACAGAATTATCAGCAGATCCAAGCGTCTTGGAAGCAGGAGATTTCTCCACTTTGTTGCTACGCTACTTGAAAGATTCTTGTTGATCGTATTGTCAGGTCATGAATGAGATTACTTCTAATCCTTTTGTGAGAGTTTGGATTTGATGAAACGTGATTTGAAAATAAATTTCAGCTCATAAATTGGAGAAATTGAAGAAATTCACGGAATAAGTCAAGTGAACTCTATAAATCTCTCATTATCTATTTACTTACTCCTTAGGAATTAGCAACAATCAATTCCTAATAACTCTATTTAGAAGAATGCAATGCGGTAGGTCAATTATTCTTCAATAAAGGAAATAGGCCAATTATTCTTCTATTGAGTATATAGACTTGTACTTGAGTATATTTTGATTCATTCATTTATCTTGAGTCAGATGCCTGAATTCCTGAATGAATGAGTTTTCTCAAAACTTTTTGCAAAATATCAAAGTCCAATGGGAGCTGGGAAATTGTAGAGGTACAGAGGTTGAATTCGATCAAGGCAAGTCAAGTTCCGCGCAGAAGTTTGTTTCAAATCAGATATTCTGAACTGCCGTTACTAGTTTGAAATGAATAATAACCTAGAGTAAACTCTTATCTACTGGTGAAAACAGCGTACACTTTGTGATTCTTATGAATATTTCCTTCCCTAGTTACGATCAAACTTTGAAAATTATCATTCTACTTTATTTTTGTCATAACATTTGATAGAAGTTTGTTAGGGCCATCGTTTTGGGAGCGATGGAAGTTTGTTCTCAGTAGTTTCAGTAATGAAGTAATTTTGAATGGTAGATTTTTTTTTGGCCTTGATAAAGATCTTAAATAGAGAGTTACGGTATCGCATTCGTCATAAACAAAAATAAGTAGCAAAGCGATTTTTTACAACTGCTTGATGTTTTAGAGAGTTGCTGGTGATAGAGACAGATGGAAAGGAATTGTCATGGA
Source organism: Nilaparvata lugens (assembly GCF_014356525.2). Taxonomy (NCBI): domain Eukaryota; kingdom Metazoa; phylum Arthropoda; class Insecta; order Hemiptera; family Delphacidae; genus Nilaparvata; species Nilaparvata lugens. Next base: position 48,905,685 of record NC_052509.1, read on the forward strand.
AACCAAGGTCCACATAGGACTGTGGTGCCAGGACCTCCTAAATATTTAGGAGGTCCTGGTAGTGCTAAAGGAAGAAGAAAAGTAGAAGAAGAAGCTTGATGTTTTATTTCAAACTCGATTGATTTTTAATTCCTCCTAGATTGGTGAGTCTTCTAACTTCTAAACTTTCAAACATTCTTGTAGCGGTTTAAGGAGCGAGCATAACGAATGGGTCGCGGTGTAGATTTCGGTTTCGATCGATGTCACCAATCAAAACATTGAATGTCATCGTTGTGAACCGAAATCGAGACTTAACTGTACTACACTTTTGACTCCCATGATTATTTACAATGTGTTTGTGCTACATGGATGTCGATAGTGAACGCGATCTACACTGAAAGCTGAACATCGTTCTGTTCGTACCCAAAGTTTTTCTTATTCAATTCAATGAGCTCACCATTGAATTCACTGAAAGAAATATCATTATTATAATATGAGATTCTCTCATCCAATTTTGTGGAGTGTAGAAAATTTTGAAAATAAGTTGTGTTTAACTGAAAGTATGAAAAGAACAAACGTTTATTACTGAGTAAATAGATTTCTAAATCTTATTCGTATTTTCAAATGGATTTTCGAAAAATTCGATACATCATGGTCATGGTAAAATTGAATCATTTCAATAACGAAGTTTACGTTTTCAAGATAAGAAACTGGATAAGCTACACATTTAAGAGTCAGAGAATAATAATTGGTTTCTGTATTTAGTTAGAAAAACGTTTAAATTCTTCAAAAGAGAAGACTTGAAAAGACTTAATAAAATTTCAGTGTTTCCCTTTTTACAAACCATGCTCAGTTTATTCATCTCGAGTATTTCAATTCTCTCTTTTGTTCCGTCAGAAATTTTCCCATTCTGTTGCCGTGCAAGTAAAATGTTACGGATGACGTTTACAGATGAATTCATCCATCTCTTGCAATTTTTGCTTTCGCGAAAAGCTTTCCTTGTACCTGCATTCTCGCCGCGGAAAATCACTTTTCCTCACAGGGCTGGAAATTGATGGGGTGGGAGAGAGAGGATGTATAAGAGGAAAGCGAGAAAAGAATGAGAAGAAGCGATGGGCTCGTTCAGTTATTGAATTCAGATTCACTTTCGACCTGAAAATTACTTTCCCTAGCAACACCAGCTGTCATAATTCTGACGTTTCCCCTGAAATTATTACCAAGAAATGCTATTCTGGAGAAAATATATTACATCTGAATAGTTTCAACCTGTGATATGAATCAGGAATTCAAAGGTGATATAGTTAGATTAATATGACAATCTAATTATATCTTTGGAACTTAAAATGTGTATTGTTATTCGGCGATATAAAATTAAAAAGTCACTTCTTTCCCAATATTCAATCAATACATGTGAACTGAATAAAATTATTTTAAACCTAAAAATTCCTCAATATAAGAAAATAAGGGAGATAATCTTGGGAAAAGTAAAATCATTTGAATTTCAAGAGTAGAATATTTCCCAGTACTAACATCAAGGGTTCAAACATGCTGAGGATGAAATTCTTGATATTGTATCGAAAATGAAATGGTAAGATTGTGTTCCAGAGCAGTGAGTAATAAGCTCATCTTTAGCACTACATCAGCAGAAGTCTTTTTTGTGTACCAAGATATTTTTTCCTGTATCTTGTTGTAAAGTATTGTAGGAACTTAAATACTGTAGGAACAGTATTGTACTCTTTGCACTGTAGGAACTTAAATATAATCATACGGGAGCTCATATTTTCCATTGAAAATCAAATATTACTTCCTGTTAGAAATTCCTCAGGAGTATGGTGTATGATGTCCTACTCGTATGATGAATAGAGCTCTGGTCCAGGGTGACTGGAATAATCGGAATAAATGGCAGATGGGATGCGAGAAACGGCTGGAGCCGTAAAATAGACTCGCTTATTTATATTTTAGATATTCCTCAACCTAACAGCTAGAGATCGCTTTTGGAAGTCAGAGCATTGTTTCCAGATAAATAATAGCTCCCCAAATATTTTCTTTCAATCAGTTAAACCTACTGTGAAATACTTGAATCAATCAACCTGAAAGGAATGCCTACACCTGAGAATGAGAAAGATATGAGAATGAGGAACAAGGAACATAATGCTTACATGATCATTATGAGAAAATGCCTGAATATTTTGTAAGCTGCTTGATATGGCGATGTTCAGCGATTGCTCCGGAATTGTGAGAAGAAAAGGGCTGCAAGATGAAACTCCTTTTCCATTTACATAGCTTTGAAGCGTTATGTTGGGGAAATTAATAACACCGAACAAAAGAAGGGTGAGATCTAATAAAAGTACACTTGGAATTTCGCAATTCTGAATTCCAAGAGGTAGATGACAATATTTCCATTTATTCAATGTTCAGTTTCATAAACTACCTCTTTAGAATAAGCTAAGACCTCCAAATTTGTAAGGATGATATCAGTTTTCAGTTTTGAGATTCATCTCCTTCATGTACCGTACAAGTGAAATATTTGCAAGAGTTAACTGGACTTCTATTTGAAGATTGAAAGAGCACAGAAAAAGATGAACTAGATTCATACATATAAACTCGATTTGATTAGCTACAAACCTATCAAACCTAATTAGAAATATTATTATTACTTATTTTACTGTATTACCAAACCATATACTGTAATGTTTATTGTAACCAAAATAAGAGTAATGAGTTACTCACTGAATATCCAATATTATTCTATAGAATGCGTATCTTAAAACGATGATTCAGACCAACAACAAAATTTTAGTGACAATTACATGAGGGAGGTGTGGGTAATTTCCATAAAGCCAACATAAACTCGCGCAGTCTGTCCTCCTTGATGTAATAGAGTTGATTAATCAATTTTGATGTAACATGTCCAGGCTAGAGTAAACTAATCGCGCCGTAGGCCTGCAAGACGTTTCATGAATATTCTGTACAAGTCCTGAGACCATTCGTAATCATCAATTGAGCTGACATTGTTGTCGACGGGTAATTGACATCAATGCTACTCTGTATGCCAGTCACGTGTTCCCTAGCCATTACCAGCTCTAGGTCTCTAGGCCTACTATAATACTGCATGGTATATTTTCCAATCATATGCTAGTGATGCTCTACAAACATTGTCTTTTGTAGTAAACGTTATTGAAAGAAAGTTATGATTATATACCAGGAATAGTGATTAACACTTTCCACTATCAACATTATTTTCGATACCTCATTTGTTCGAGAGGCATTAAGACTTGTACTTGCCCGACATAAGTGAAAGAGAAAATTATGAAAATTGACTCATGAGTACAAGGGGTTGTATGCTATTTCAATATGATATTGAAATTTTCTTTCTTGACACCACCAAGCAAAAATCATGCCTTGGTTAAAATTCTATTTTGCCATTAATTTGGTTTCATTTCATATGAATCATATTTCTGAAGTATGATCATCATAATTCTCTGTAATCGAATCAGAGAGCTAATACAAGAAAGCATCATGATTACCAATGTACCTAAAATATAATTATATTCTAGGTCTCTAAGCTTACTATATATACTGCATGGCATATTGTTCATGCATATGCTAGTTCACTCTACAAACATTGTCTTTTGCAATAGATGTTATTGAAAGAAAGTTATCAATATACACTACGAAAAGCGATTAACACTTTCCATATACATATTACATGTGCATAATACATATTCTAGGTACCTTGATGCTTACCAATTAGGGATTAGTATAATATACTCGTAAATCAATTTATTCCAGAGCTTACCTTCTCGAACTTACCTCCAGAGCAACAATCTTGAGTCTGCTGATCATACCTTCTTAGCGTAGCGATTCTGGATCAAAATCCGGATTTTTTATATCAATGCCAGCAATGCTGAGTAGTCTATGTCTATCTAGTGCATTTTAGTGTCTATCTAGTGCATTTAATCAAAGAAACAACTGCTATTTTGCCTAGGTTACTTTTTGAATAGAAAATATTATTGCAGAGATTCATAAATAATGTGAGTAATTCTCAAGTAAACGATATCCTTGTAACATTACTATTCATTCGAACACGAGATCACGATATTTGATGTATTTCGGTGTACAGAATACCACAAACATAATTTTTTATGACAGATCCACTCTGGATTTAGGTGGAGGAAGAGATTCTAAATTTCCAGTTTTCATCGAGATAATGTACAGTATATACCCGCTGTTGGTGTGTGGGGGGGGGGGAGGCCGAAGCAAGTTGAAAATAAGATGGCAGATGCAAGTTGGTCTGTATATCATTGTGTGCATTACTCAGATGCCGGTTTCATCATGGAAATGGAATGGTGAAGGAGCAAAGTTTCAAGAAGGAGTCGGTCTCAGGGACCTTCCACTGGGATTTCGAAAGATCACAATATCATGAGGGGGTGGTGAGGGGTGTGGGTACCGGGTAGCAGTCAGTAACCAGTAATGTGCCTCAGGCAATCGTCTGTCTTTCTCTCACTCTCTCACACTCACTCACTCTTTCTTTCTCCGTCTTATCACCGAACCTTCAACTATTCCATTCTTGCTTTCTGAAAGCTGAAAAGCTTCAGCTTTCCAAGGAATGGCATGCATGAAGTTATGATATTATATTTTTTGTACATGGTAAAATTAATAGTTTCATCATTATTCACTTTCTCGAAAATATTTTCAAATGATGAACAGTAATAAATTGTGTCGTTAGATTAATGAAATGAAATTGTCCAAGTATTTTTATTTTTTATTCTGATTTGTCTAAATAACCTAAAAGATTATGTTCAATTATGTAAGAGGTTGAGTTTATACTTTTTATTCTTCCAATTGACAATAAGATGATTTTATTATAAATGTTTTGATTCTTGAATAATAAACACAAATAATGAAAATTTTTTGATCAGCTTTTTAGCACTGAAATTTGGCCAATCTGAATGTCAACGTCAACAATGCTTGTTGTCGTTGACTTCGGAAGTTTAGGTTAGAAGTTCTATCCTACTCTGAAAATCGAATTTGAATAATTATAATATATAAATCTATTCATCCAATAAATGATATTATCTTATTGCAGAATACTTATTCAACTCTAGAAATTTGAATAATTTATAATATATAAATCTATTCATCCAAATAAAATGATATTATCTTATTGCAGAATACTTATTCAACTCTAGAAACATAAACTGATTCCGTTTCATAAACCATTTTGTAAACACGTTCACATCAAATCAGAATCAGCTGACTTCAAGGTTATTTTACAGCCCTAGGGCCATAAAACTTTTACCGGCCTGGTCAGAAAACAGTCATTTTCGGCCTCCATATGATTATGAAAACCAGCTCATTACATCCAAGTGGGGCGAAATAGTATATTTCGCACCTAGGGTCGAAAATGTACGTTTTCCGGCTCGAGATCGCGGTTTTCAAGTTCGAGACGAAGTCGAGAACTTGAAGCGTTTGAGAGCCGGAAAAACATTTTTGCCCGTGTTGCGAACGCTATTTTTCGCCACACCAAAAAAAAACTTCCCAATATATAAGAAATTGAAAAATAAATAAAATTCAAACAGCCTATTTTGATAGTTTGAATCTTGGTTATGACAACTTTCACTGTCAATTAATTTCAATATTACTAATTAATAATTTACAATAGTGACAATATTTTTATAATATTAATATTTCGAATAATTGTTTGAATTTTTATAGCTCGCGCTTTGCGCCTGGTGCAATATCTCATGGATAGATGGATGAATAGAATTTTCATTACTATTTTGAAATAATGTGATTAAAAAATTAATATAATTGCATATTTCACAGTTTTGTCTCAAAATATATCTAAAAAATTGAAAATTATGGTAACTAATATAAAAAATAGCTAATAAAAGTCGAAATTCATCGACAAAAAAAATGTCATTGACCGAGGTTCGAACCTAGATCATGTTTGTAATTCACTGAGCTTTGAGTTCTGATGTATTACGCCTTTATGCTCTCGGCCAGTAGGGCCTATAAGTCAGATAACGTATGTAGGCTACTATAATATAGTGTATACCGGCAAACCGGCTTCAAGTTATTGCCGGTAAACCGACAACAAAATATTGCTCTGAAAATAGTTAAATCATAGAGAAAACATTCGAAGATTCAATCTTGAGTGGGCCTAATGTTTTCTCTATATGGTTTGATATTGAAGAAAAATTATCTAAAAGTTTTAATAATGAATTACGGAAAAATTACTAGGAATTTTTCAGTCAAGGCTGAGTTTCACCATTAGGCTTACCTTAAACTTCAGATCTCTGCTGTATTTTCCTATTATTATTGTTGATTGTATTGCATTAAGACGTGGAATTCGATAATAAAAAAGAAACAATTATTACTCTACCTCACTTTTAAATATTGATACAATTATTGTACTTTGATTTCAAATTCGATTCTTCATTTTTAAATACTTGCGATACGTACCTTTCTGACAATGGACAATGCAGCCAACATTATATTGTTGAGGCTATGGAGATATCATCGTATTTTATTGTTTGATATCAAAAACACAATAATAAATATTAAATTATGAAACAGTAATTTATAAAATATATTATAGACATGATACCGCGATTCACGATACATAATATATAGATTATTACAGTCGTTATGAGATTATCTCCATATGATTTTTGTGAGATCGGACACGATCAGCTGTTATTCAAGGTCATTTTACAGCCCTAGGGCCGTAAAGTTTTACCGGCCTGGTCGGAAAACAATCACTTTCGGCCTCCATATGACACATGTAAACCAGCTCATTACATCCAAGTGTGGCGAAAAAGAATTTACATACTCAATTCTCCTCTTAAAACAGCTTATTTCTGAGGAGAATCTACTTTTTCGCTCGCTAACCATCCGCGCATGCGCATTAAATTTTCTTTAAGCTCGCAAATCATTCGCGCATGCGCAGAAGAGTTTCTTTACGCTCGCCAATCAGCTGATGGTAAGCAGCTCGCCAAAAGGTCAGATCTTAACCTAAAAAGTCGGTAATTGTAGCTCCGCCGATATAAGTGATTTAACAGGTTTGGGCAGTTGTAGAAAAAATGTTGTATGTAATTCGCGCGTAATGCTTCTTTATCGCTCTTGCAAAGTTATTACGCTCCGCTTCGCGTCGCGTGATAACTGTTTTGCGCGAGCGATAAAGTCGCGCATTACGCTCTTAATACATAAATAGCTATTTCTACTATTGGTGGGAAGGGTTTCTAATAGCTATTCATCACATTACCGTACGTTTACTTAGTTTTATGGATGCTCCCTCAAGTCAATATAATTGTAGTTGACTATAATTATAGTCAATATAATTATAGTAGTGGCAATTATTGACTATTCAATATTCCACAGATTTGACAATTAAATTATACTGTACATAAATGCCATGAGAAAACGCGAACTGTTGGCTGTAAAGAAAGCTACTAAGTTGCACTAATATTTGTTGGTAATGATTTGTTGTATACAGAAGTGGAATTTACTTCAGATTTTCAACATTGGTTCAATGGGAAGCATCGATAGCCTACTATTTATTAAGCTACGTTACACTATGTAGCTGGAGAGCTATATAAAATTTGAGCTACATATTATAGCTCTGTCAGCTACATATAGCTCTGCTAGATGTAGCTATGCTATAAGTAGATTTAACGCTAATTTTATGTAGCAGAGCTATATGTAGCTCTGCTATAAACAAGCTCTGCTATAAGCAGAGCTAGATGTAGCTGCTGTGTCCTTGAAGGAAGGCTGCCGCAACTGTTTACTGCTGTTTGCAGCTGTTTAGTGCCTGCTGGGTTTACACCAGAAATACTGTACTCATTTCTTGTCATAGTGCTAGTAGGTTACTGTGCATTGCGAGCATTTATTTTTGATTTATATATTATTGTGCAATGATGGAGAGTGAATTTGACTGGAATAGACAAAATTATCAAATATCTTCTTTTTCTTCTCTGTGCTGCCATTTTGATGTCATTACTTGTAGCAGAGCTACATATAGTTTGGAATAAACCAGTATTCATTGTTCAGTTCCCAGCCAGATGCCGAAGAAGAAGGTAGTTCTTGCAGCAGCCGCTGCTTTTGCCGCAGCTACTGTGATATTTTCAGCACACAGGATAGAAAGAGGATATTGGATAATTTTGTCTCTATTCCAGTCAAATTCACTCTCCATTATTGCACAATAATATATAAATCAAGTTACATATAGCTCAGATTCTCTTTGATGTTTACCGAAAATTTTGGATAGCTCATTTTCTGCTATATATAACTGAGAAAATAGGCTTAAAACCCGGCTATATAGCAGATCTCCAGTGTCACTTTTTGAACTTGTAGCAGAGCTATATAGTTGAGCTTCATGTAGCTCTGCTACACATAGTGTAAACCTAGCTTAAGGAATGTTGACAATTTCAAGTAAATCTGACCGTAGGTGAGCTCTGGCCTACTCTCAAGAGATTTATCAGCGGATATAGGAAATGGATGAACGTTATTTCTGTCAAAGCGAAATGATAAAGGTTCAAATGGGATTGAGTTACAAATGCCTAGGCCGGCAGGGAAAAAGCAGAATTTTCCAAAGAAGCTTCACCATAAATAAAATGACTTTGTCATAACAGCTATATGAGTACTGTAATTTCGTCGGCAGATGAATCAGTGCTTCAACAATGCAATATTGCAATAACAGAGTTTCACTATATTTTCTTGGCTACCTTCATTCTAGGGTAAGAAAGGCTGAATCTTGACACAATTGCAAACATGCGCCTCATTTTCTTTTCTTTTAAAGGTTGACCCATTGCTGTATCTGAATTGCTCCTTCGAAATCTTAAACCTCATATGCTTCTTGTTCAAAAATGACCTTAATGACCACCGAAAATTATACAAGATACAACTAGTATAGGTACAACCAAGTTCAGTTGACGCTATACGAGTCTCATAAATGAGCTCATATTAAGCAGTATCTGCAGAATTGGATATTCGATTTATTATCATCCTACTTCCATCTTGGAGAGTTAGATTTTTTAAAAATATTTTATTAACATTTTTATCTGGATATTGTGTTTCCTGGTATGTTTTCAATTTTCAAATCACCTCTCAGGTCATAGAATCTAGGACATTAAGCAATTGGTAAACTGTTTTTGAGGATTTTGGTAATAGGGTACAATCAACGTTCTGTAAACAAATTTTTCTCTTCATCTTTCATAACAAATCTCCGTGAAGGTAAATTTTGATTTCTGAGCATGTTGGAAATGTGAGGTAGGCTACATAAGAGTTCTTGAAAGGTTGTAGAGAGCGTCATTGAAATATGAATTCTTGAGCTTTTGAAAAATTAAAATTCTTCAAAAATCATGTGATGATAGCCTCAAATTTCTCCCGAAACCCCTTTCCTCAACTGAAGTGATTCATAACTCTAGTAACTGGTATTGTATTTACGGACCTCTTGTGGCTGATAATATAACCGGAAGCCATATCATAGTTCAAACTAATTTATAGACGCTACAACTCATTCCTGAATTATTAAGGACCGTGTAAAATAGTACTTGTTACAAGAACTATAGATTGTTGTGTATTGTTTTAGTGAGTTGGTTAGGCGTTGTTTGTAGGCTACCGCAGCAAGGAGCAAGCTGTGGAATTGCGCTGATTTAATATGCACTGAGACCGGTAACAGATGTGGCAAAGCAGTTTGGTGTCTGCACTAATTTTGTTTCCACATGAATGTTACGACCCTTCACATTTTCTTACTCGGCAATGCTTGTAATGGCTCAAATTCAAATGTGCGTGGCTGTGTAAAGATCGTGCTCCGTGCTCCGAGTCGTGGGTGATCGTTATTGGGGTGCGAAATTGCCCAATGCACAAATTAAAAGAGTTTTGAAAAGCCTCACTGAACTCACAAGACCATTGTATTTGGTTGAATTTATGTGATTTAGCCAGCTTTTTTTGCATCAAGCACCAGTCACACAGAACCAATATTGTTTAAAACAAATATTCCGATATCTTTCAAAATTCATAACCTTCATATGGCATATACCGTACAATATTTCACGATTATAATGAAGCCACTTCTATTTCACTCCTAATTTATTTTCAAAGTTTATTTTTTATTATTTTACTTTTAGTTATTTATTTATTACAAATCATATATACAGTAGTTATTACTGTGAGAGTAATAATCCCAAATTTAAGAAACAGTAACATTTCCAAAGGAGGTTACATTTAACTTACAAGTCCAATATTCATTCTGTCCAAATATGGGAAAACTAGAATTTAGAAAGATCGTTGAATCTTCAATCAATTTTCTGTTTGTTCAACATTCTTTCAATAGATTTCTTCCCATCCTCAACATTCTTTTCAAAAATGTTGCTCTCTCCCAGTCATTCCTATATGATTTTTTATTCTATTGATAAATGAAATGAAAATCTTTTATCAGTCCTCAATCAGCATCACTGGACACAGGATGATTGATAGCATACAATATTCTGATTGAAGTGAAAATTTGAATAGGTATTGATGTTAATTCGATTTGTCTTGAAGATTGACTCCAAAGAAGTTTGAAAATGGAAGATCATTGAGCATTTAATTGATGTGTACCCTAGTGACCCCATATTTCTATTTCGTTAACTCGGGTTCATGTTTGATTGCTCTTACATCACGAAAGATGTCGTTTATAAATAAAAAATAGATTTGTTGCATGAAATGAATCAATAGTAATACGCTTTTTAAAGATTCTGCTTCAAAGAGAACTGTGCAAATGAACAGTCAAGTAATTGAGACTGTAAGAATGATTCGCTCTGTTTGAACCAATCTCTCTCCAGTAAGGTAGGCCCAAATGGGAATTTAAAAGTCAACCGTTCAGGCTGCGAAGCAGAATGAAAAACGCTCCAATGGGACCAATGAGGTAGAAATATTTATGGCCAGATAGTGAGAATCACCTTTATAAAAAACGAACCAGACATCGCCTTCTACATTGGCACATGCAAGAGATCTTACTCTGTCTACTTTATGGGCACTGCCAGCCATACACGTGTTATATACTGCACTATATTATATCGACCCTCACATTCCTATCCCCAGTCAAGAGCATAAAACATGGCATAATAAAATCCATCGGAGAGATCTTTAGAGCTGTTAGGATTGCCCACCGGGTGCTAAGCTTAGCCATCATGTTTTGCTAGACCTCCCATAATAATTATTCCATTATCTCCATAACCATTCTTGTTATTCTTTTGCCTTCCATAACAATCTTTCCCAATCTAATGACGTACGCCTGGTAAATACATAAATGTCTAGGAAAACTTATTCAGTTAATTGAGTGACTCAACTTCAGATCAGTGGGCTATGAATGATTCACAAAAGCATTAATTTGACTGGATCGTTGATAACTCTCCGTCTAGATATTATTATAATCATAATCTGTATAGTCTAATAGGACTACTGACTACTGTAAATTTAATTTTTTGCGAACATTCTTCTCGGAAATGAAATTGAAAGAAGAATTCACACATTTGAAAGAATGCATTTATTTTTACACTCAAGTGCTCCGCCCCTATAACCAAGGATGAATCAGCCGCAAATGAAACCAATAGGCAGCTAGCTTGGATTTTTCATTCGATCATGCTTTCTTCTTTCTTTTGTCAGAAAACACTGGAAACGCAACTTTTCCAGTTCACAAAACCAGTTAGGTAACCGTTTGATTGCCTCCTTGTTGAATACACTACCTACTCACGCCAATAACATAAAATTGCTGTAGACTATGAATGACTGTATTAGTAGTCCACGCCTTCAAAGCCGAGGAACTGTCTGATTGGTCAACGCGTTGATTGGTCGCCATTTTACTCTCATAGAAAACTACCAATCGAAAGCAGCTTGAGAACGTCACATGCAAGTGATTGCTCAATAAAACTGCTCGCTGAATTTGTGGCTTGGCTTACGTTATCATAGCCACTCCCATATGTTTCTGTCTGTGGAGTTTGTTCTTCCTTTCTCTCTAGAACTATTCCCCTCCCAAATTCTCAAAGTGTGTATTCTTTAACAAACCAGTGTATTCTTTGGTAACATTACAATAATTTTATGAAGTGCTCATGTAATCAATTTATGCCTGCTATAGTTTTTCAAATTATGCTTTTTATAGATTAACTTCAACTAGAGTCGGGGCGGAAAAACTGGACCTGATGCTGTTCGCGTCGTAGTGAATTTGATAATTGACCAATCTATTGAGTTAATATTGAGTACGCCTTCTCATAATTATCTTCTCTCTCTCTCTTCTCTTTAAAACCTTCTCATCGGTAGTGGAGGGGATTGAAGTTGGAGCTGGGGTTTTCATTTTATGTGACAAAAGCCAGGTCGAGAATATTGTCTGGGTGAAGCAGTGCTTTTATTCCGGAAAAAAATGAAAAATTCGACTTGGGTTGCAAGGGATGTAATTCAAAGTGATTATTATAATAATCATGTTATCCCATCTCAAAAAAGAATCATTCAAATCATGTAATTTTGAATTTTATAATAATGGAATTTTAAAGTAACGTACCCTTCAGTATGCAGTTGCAAAGTCTATTGTTGAAGGTATGAAGGTTCCATTTTCAATTTCTAATTTGGTTTCAGAACTCCCTCCTCCGTAATCACTTTTCACCCTTATCCTCTGTGCCGATCTTACTTTTCAATTTTATCACTGAGATTCCTTTCTAATTTGCCTCTTCCTCTCTCGCCAAGTTTGCTGTTCTCTTTCAAGTGATTGATCGACTCTCATTTCCCCTCACTCCATTAAAAAGTGTTTCTGTTACAAAAACTGTGGCGTTAAGCTTTTGTGGTCCCCTTCCTGGTTCAACCAAAACTTCTTAGGGCGCTCTTAAATCCGGTCCTCTTTTCAAACTTGGACAAAGGTGAAAGTTTTCATTTTCTCTGGCTCTCTTCCCCAGATTGGATCCCTCATTGAACCTAGATCGAATGCTACTTTCCTCCAATTCAACATTTTCAAAATTCATTTCAAATATATCATGTGTTAGTGAAAAGTACAAGACAGAAAAAGTCAATATTCACCATCTTGAATTCATAAAATTCAATTCCAAATTAGCAGTTTATTCGTGATAATAAATGAGTGGTAGATATGGCACACATCATGTCGGTATCGTTCTAAAGGCGTTACAATTTTTCAATTAATACCTCTGAAACCCATTGAAACTAATCACATAAGTCCAACTTAAAAGAGACTGTTTTCCATGATAACATTAATTCAGAAACATAATATCGGGTCACCGAGCTTCGCTCGTTATTTTTATTTATTGATAAACAGAACACAATCCTCTAAAATAATCGTGTTGATATTTTACAGCTGGCTATACGTCAGCTTATGAATTTCGGGGATGCGATATTTTGATTTTCCACAGAATCACTCGCTCACTTTTTACTATTCACAGACGACAAAAGTCTCAGCTGTTTCAGCCAAGGATGAATTATCCTTTTAATGTCGTTCAGTGAGTTTTCCCAAGGATGAGACCTAGTGCAATCGAATTTCCATATCATAAACCTACTATGTTCCAAATTTCGTGAAAATCGTTAGAGCCGTTTTCGAGATCCATTGAACATAAATAACCAGATATTAAAATAACTAGATATAAAAATATAAACAGATATACAGGAATTGCTCGCTTATCAGAAACATGTAAAATAACACTTAACTAGTCAATAGCTCTTTAAATCAAAACTGAGATTAAAAAATGTTGTTAATTTCATTGAATTTTGAATAACTACTTGATTTTGAATTGCCAGGTGTTGGTCGAGTGGAATAAGGCATCCTCCACTCTGCTATCATTGACTAGTCGTGTGTAGCTGTAGGTATATCCTTTCGGTAGCTGTAGGTATGGAAGTTTAATCAACATATCAATCATCCACACACTTGCACTATTACCCACGCACTAGCAAGAAGCTATGTGGGCATCATACGTGATAAGAAAAGATGTTTTCATCTTTCAAAAATATTAAAAAACCATGAGGTTTTGGTTGAAGTTATTATTCTCGTTAATAATCATAGCAATTAATATTCTTTGAAAATAAGTAATTGGCTTAATCGTCAATTGACTTTCCGTTAAAACTGAGTAACTGAATTGAAATTGAAGGTAATTCAAAGAAACATTTAATGAAGTTGATCAGTTCTGCTATGTAAGCATTTATCATAATATCTAAATATTTCAAAATAGCATTTCAGCGTTGTCAATATCAAGTGTCCTGTTGACTGGAGTGAAGAAAAATTAATTTTCCAGCTGCTTTCTTAGAAGAACCTCTTAAGGACTTTAGGAGAGGACTGAAATTCCGTTCAAGTTTATAGAGTGAAAAGATTCTCGAGCAGATGCTCAATTGAATGAAGTTGCAAGTGCGTTTCAATTAGAAGTTTGAGCTTCTGCCATTTCAAAAAGGTAGCTACCATTCAAACCGTGTCTTGACGAGCTGACGTCTGAAAAAATTGTTAAAAAATTCGCGATAATGGATGGAGCTCCCATTTTCACATCATTAAGAATGAAGTCAAAAGAAGTATTTCATTTGTAAGCTTAAAAAGCTTCGAGAAGATATCGAATCCTCTTATAGAAAAGTGCAACAATCAACTGAATTCACGAATAATTAATAAGGGAAGCATTCCTTGATGTTACCCAATTAGCTTGAGAAGTTTTAAAAATGTGGAAATAGGAACAAGTAACTGATTCAAATTAATTTCTACCTTATCAAATTCTCATCATTATGATGTATAATCTTGGAGCTTGAGTATTTGAAAAAATTTAGGCATCGTTAGTAATGCTAATGCTGATATGTAAGGCACATTAGCAAATCCAAATAGAATTCTCTTCTCTTCTATCTTCTTGAACTGTTATCACTTATATTTATCTGTCGTTGAAATCATAGCCTTCTAGAGAGGTATTTTTTAAGATTATTTATGGATTCTGCATTCACCAAAGAAACTCGTGAATATAATCGCGAAATTCACAAATGGAATTCATTGATGGCCAGAAATCAGTTTAACTAGATCAATCGTGGTATGTAATCGTTGAAGAGGATAGATAGGCTATTCATCCATAAGGGAAATCATAAGTTGAATTCTTCGCATGCTTTTCATGTGTTATGAGACTTGAAAATTTGCAGGAAACAGATACCAAAGCACAATATCAAAAACTACTGTATTCAAAAACATTAATTATTTTCATTCGAGCATATTTTTGTTGTAATTAGTCCAAACTCGTACATTTGACCGGTAATTTACAAGCGTTGTGTTACTCAGCTCCATTTAATGAGGATACCGCAATATATTGGCTGTCGTTTCACGAACAGTGCTATAGAAATTTAATCTCACTTAATGTGATATTAAGTTCGGGCGGAAGACGGCTCGCTTATTGCCCCAGTAAGTAAACAAGCACAAGGGTAAATAGGATGATTGTGTTCAATGTCGAAGGGAATGGAGAGAGAGAGAGAGGAGAGAGAGAGAGAGAGAGAGAGAATGGGATGGAGTATCGTAAGATTAGCAGGAATGAAGGGATCACTGAGGGAATGGCAGTCCTGGTGGAAACGAACGAAGAAACCCAGAAGACTCGGAGGATAAAGAAACCCGAGAAGTTGTAAATGGCCAAGAAAGAAGATTTTATGATGGGTTGGAAAGACTCTGGAATTAAACTTTTCATCCTCGAACCTTTTCTTATTCTCTGCGCTGGCTTCCAACTTTCCAGCTTGAAAGTTTTCTCCATAACTATTCTACCTCGGAACGATACTGAGGAATCGACATCGATCTACAATAAACACCATACAAAGGAGTGGCGAATCTGGGAAGCTGTTCGCTATCATTTTCTCGTCCCATCTTTTCTCATCTCGGACAAGAGTGTGATGGGGACACTGGCTAGATTTGTCTTGTATTTTATTACCAGTATAAAATTTTCCTGTCATGAATATAGAATATATCTTGATATACAAAGATAAGACTTTATTATATCAAACTTACATATTGGGCACGATTCCCATTCGTGCGATATGATATCCCATATCCGTTGCAACAAACTCAACTTTTCATCGTACGATGCAACATTTATCCCTACAACTCTTCAGTTCACACTAATACGATATACTACGATGAGAAAGCATTTGTTTTTTGAACAGTCTATGCCATGAACTTATCGTAGAGAGAAAGAAATGCTTTTACATACATCATGCAGTCTACTTGAAATAAAGTATATGGAAAGGTATACTCTAGAGCTACGTATAGTAGTTTACGTAAACTACTATATGTAATTAGTTCTAGAGTATGTCGAATGAGAATATTGTGTCTCAAGCAGATCTCTATTTCATCATTCACTCGCAATCAGTGAATATAGAATGTAACATTCTATACATTATGTTCACATTAAACATTACATTCTATACTCACTGCTCGCAATTGTTGATCTGGTATAGTAATCTAGTATTCACATAATGGTGGCTAGTGCTAGTCAGACTTCAAGATTGAAACTGAGAGATCATCTTCCTGTTACCAGAAGAGAATCGTCGTTTGAGAGGTTACCTTGCATTTTCAAATTTTCTACATCTGGATATAGCTCTCTATATGTCTCTTCTTCTATTTGACTTCTTTACTTAGAAGTCTCTCTGCGAAAAACTGTGACACTTTGGCTCTACGTGAGACTATGACTCTCTATGGCACTGTAAGACTCTTTCTCTGGCACTACACAATTATTCCCCCTCACACTAGAATCTCTATGAGACTGTTGAGACTCTATATTTCAATTATTGAGATTCTGAGACTATGATAATTAATTTTTTTGTGGATCTACACAATTCTTCCCCTTCACACCAGACTCTCTATGAGACAATTGAGACTATTCGATTTTTTCTGTGGCACTATAGCCTATACAATTCTTCCCTCTCAAGCAAGACTATTGTTACATTAGACACTAGAGACTATACTTTCCTCTCACAATTCTTCTATTCAATTCTATAGAATATTGAATTCTAATGAACAATTCTTTTATTGCCACTGAAAATTTACGAAATACTAAGTCTATCTAGGGGGTCTGGCGCCGATTTAAATTTTTTAAAAGTGTTCGATCGTCAGGTTGTGCTGACGAGGGGGTGGGTTTTGATGGCGTGGACCCTTCGGTCTTCCGGTAGAAAAGGTGCCGTCCCTCGAAAAGGAAGGAAGACGCGAGGAGTGTGAGTGTGTGTGAGTGTTCACCGGGTTTGGTTTGTTGTTGTGCGCAGTAGGATTATGCGCAGATGGGATCCACAACAGTGATCAATAGCGCAGCGCAACACAGCATCCTCCTGCTCTGCTCCACACTACCTCTCCCGTCTCCTGTCTCCTGAGCCTGAGTGGTGTGTCGAAGCCGTGCGTTTCATTGGGGATCGTGCCGTCGTCGCTCTACAGTCTACAGTCTGTTGTTGTTGTCTGTCCATTGTACTCCGCCACACAGCCTTCGCTCCCGAGCTCTCTACTCGCACATCCACAAGGGTGAGTCACTATTTCCTACTGTAGTATAGTTACAACTTTTCATGACGAGAAAAATAATCCTTCATCGAACAACTTTCGACTGTTTACATCCTCCTCCCATCTCAACGTTCTAATCAGACATGTCTAACCTAAAGAGGTTACAACTACTTATGGGTGGTTATGAGAGTACCCACCACAGTAATATCAACTCTCAAATTTATATAATTTTGTGTTATTTGAAATAATTTTGAGATGTGAAATTATATATTTATCAGCAGCTACTTGGAAATTCCACAGAGATCAGCGTCTGTCATAACAAATGAAGTCTAGAATGTTATCAATATTATGAACAACCTTATCGAGTGTTAAATACATAATGCACGTGATAGAATAATGTAATGTTATCAGTGTAGTTTCCAATTCCCAAATCATTTGAAAACTGACTGTTGGTGAGAGATTATACATGTAAGTTATGCTTTTGATGCTTAAATTGCTTGAACCTTAGTAGCTGGGGGAGATAAAATTGAACGTTTATCATTCATTTATTTATTTACAGGATTAGACTAGATTTGATTTATTGACAGATTATATCACTAAAGTGATTTATACATATCTATATATTATTGGTGGCGACGTAGCCGCTGTAGTTGAATGCAGCGCTTCCAAAATAAATATATGAATTATACTCGAATGAAAGCTCTCAAGAATTAGATACAGAACACAAATTCAGTTGCGCGCGATTGAATTTATATATTGAGAGATTTTCTATATTTCAACAAGATTCCACATATAATTAAAATATTTTTGACATTATCACAGTAACGGAGGAGTTGTAAGTTTTCGGTGATGGAATTTTAAAGAACCCAATAATGAATCGCAAATGAGGAATTGGGAATTCAATTATCATTCAATTCCTCATTCAATTCAATTCAATTCCTCATTTGAATGAGGAATGAGGAATTTCATTCATTTAGAACGTAATTTCCCGTTGGAATTGTGAACTATTTAATATTTCATGGTGATTTATTCGATGGTAGCTTACTGCTTACAATAATGCAGAGCTTGTTTCTGTAACATTCGTTGTAAATCACTATTAAAAATATTGTAATGTTATCGAAACAAATCGAGAGTTAAAATTATTGTACATTCCCTTCGATTCAACTAATGAAATATCTGATAGAATATCGTTATTTATGCTAAACAAAATAAAGTGTAGTCGACATCAAATTGAAAAACTCACTTCTTGAGTGAAGATGATATGTCACCGATTTAAATAAAAATAGATCAATTCTGTAATATCAATTTATTTTCTTTATAAAAATATAATGGAATCTTTTGAAGATCTTCAGGTGGAGCTTTTGACCAATCAAAAAATGATCAAACACGCATTAACAATTCTCATTACACGAACTCTTCAGTTTTTTTCCAACAACAAAAATCTTATTAATTTTTTGCCACATCAAAAAGTGTGTCCTTTGTTATATGCTAGTGTAATCAGACGTTGGTGATGACTTTGGAGCCCCTTCTCCACGGACGGACAATAAACGATTTGTTAACAATACGTCCAGAGATTCGCAAAGGCTGGTCAACAATAAGTTATGGTGTTGGTCAACGGATATATAGACTGAAATTGGAAGAGGTGTTCGTATATCTGTGCCTATGTGCTGTTGTGGAGGAATGCCATCCTCAGACTTCAAGGCCGTCACTCTTCTTGCCCTTCCATCCTCAACAATGAGCCCAGCAAACTGGTCACCGTCCATATGGTCACAGAATGTCACTCCTGTTTCTGATGAACTGAGTTGTACAGGACGTTTACCTTCCAAATGTGGAGGATTTAGACTGCCACAACACGTTGAAGCCTCTGACAGTTGACAGCCCTAAATAGGTGAAATACTGCCAAAGTCAGAGTAGGCTATTATTATCATCATCATCTCTTGTTGTTTCTCGTCATAGTTCTGGATCGTAGTGGCATACAGTGACAGCTTCTAATTATCTAAAAAAATACTAAGCTCTCTGAAAGTGCAATTCGAGGTCCTCTGAAAAGTGAGAGAGTTATTAGAAATTTGTATATTTTTTAATGAATAGATTCTATATTGTTATTGTAGAATCAATGAATCAATAAAACTATAAATTTTGAGTTCATTCTTTTTCAACTGGATAATTTTTGGACACCTCTATTAGGGGATGATATGCGTATCGTATCTAAGTTTAAAGAGGCTGACAGTCTTGAAGGAATGTATGATCTATGATAATCGATCTAATGATGGTTGTAAATGCTTCTCCATTTGAATAAATTTTTGAAAGAAAATACTGAAATTCAGAAATCCAGAAATTGTAACTCTTATTCAATTATTTGTTGGAGATTTCCATTCATCTTTTATTCATGGGGTTTAGCATTATATTATTATTATTGGATAAATTACCAATTTTTTAAAAACAAATGCGATCTACTTATTAGTGAAAGTATTCATTAGATATATGGTCATCATATTCTTCAATTTAAACGAAATGTTCCATTAAAGTAGTAGGCTGATAGCATCATAGTTACATAGAAGTGAGACTAGTGATAACAGTAGCCTACATGAATTGGAACGACATCGAAGTTATGCAGTAGCCTAATTATATCAGTAGCATGTGAGCTGTGATAAGCGGTAGTAGTAGTAGCCCACAGCCTCTACAGCAAATTGCAATATCTCATTCAAGGGGTGCTATTTTTCAAAGAATCAACAAGCACATATCACATATAATTGTACATATTTCTCGTCGTCTACGTACACACAGATTGGTAGGGATTCATGTAGCTTGCAAATGATTTATGGCCTCCGGCAATTCTAGCCTATACTGTTGTACAGCTACGATATCTGTAGCTTATTTTAATGGTAGGCAACATGCTTGTACCGATATCAGTTCAGCATTGCAATATGCTTCATAAACAAGTCAGTGAGGTCCCTTGCCGATGCATATTTACTTTGTTCATAAATTATTTATGGGATTATTACGCTGGATATTGAACTGGTATGATCGAAATTCCAACCGAAATATTCATATGTGTACAGAAGCGGAATGTAATCAACCATGGATTGATGCTAATTACAAATGTCCGACTCCATTCGAGCCAGTGAATTACTGGTAAATCCTCAGTGACTGATTTACTTCATGTTTGCTTAATAATGCACATATTGAAATAATCGTTCTTTTGGCATTCTGTGATCAATTCCGGATTGAAACAAGTTGTTCATCCATCAGAGAAGCTTCATTGTTACATAATTTATATTCCATCATTTTTACCAAATTTCGACCTGGGATGAAATTCCAACTTCTGGATCGGGAGGGGATAAACCCGAAAAAAACTCCAGCAGATCCAGTACTCTCGCCAAAACATTCAAAATTAACATTTTCAACTCTATTGCTTGAAACCAACAATGGAATAATATTGACTTCGGATCATCACTTGATAAAAACTTTCAGCAAATCATTCATCCAAGTTTCTAGTTGAGCCTGTGTATCAAGTTCAAATAGTCTTGACCGAGTCGAGTCGTCCGACGTTGAGTCGTGAGAAGTCGTTTGAAAAGCATACATTTAGAAAATACACCAAGTCCGCACCAGTTTTGAGAAATTCAAACTCAGCGTCGTTGGATCCATGTATGGATTATTGCCACTCTATACATAGTTTTAAGAGTAATATTACTGGTGAAGATGGCTTGTACTTCAATTTAGTGATCAATTGTAATAGTTTCACAATTTGAGATGTTCGGATACAGACATGAATGAGAATAGCTAATATTCAATACTCGATGAGCAAGTGACCCTCATTAGACTACAGCGATAATTGATTGTATTGGAACAATCAAACTAGTGCAAAACAATATTTTGCTTTAAAAAAGGGCTCAGAAAAGGCTTGCTGGTGGAGTGATTTGGGATTATTTTCCATTCAGCGAAGCAGACGAGCCGTCGTCGCCCCTCATCAGTGAGCTCGAGCATTTCGGAATTGTGAGAGTGCGAGAGACGAGTGAGAGAGAGGAGCTTCGAGCAAGAAATACGAACCGATGGCCTGGGGAAATGCTCCTCATTTTAGGCGACTAGTCTCCACTTGACAGCAGTAATCTATTCATGGTCTTCCAGCTGTGTATAATTCACAGTCTCGTAGATACGTGGAAGACGAGAGAGAAGCAATCGGACGGAAACCTCTCTTCACACTCTACTCTTTCGTCCTTTTTCACCCTCCTCCTTTTCCTATTCCCATCGGTAATAGACTATTTCGGGAGGCGGTTCTTTCAGCGCTTTTAATGCATAATAATGCTGGCTGATGTCGCGAGGCGTCCACAAATTACCAGAACAACTCTGATCAACTACTCCAAAATTCAATTTACCTCCGATCTTGATATCAAATCATACAAGAATTCGTTGACTACACAAACGACTGTGGAACAACTTGCAAAACCAGCTAATGCAGACAGGAATTTCGGTGAGATAATTTGATGATTTATGATTTGAAAGATGTATGAGCCCCGTCTACAAATTTCCGAAATTAAATCAATTCTCAAAGATTCTGTTTAGCTTACTGAAAAGATTGAGTACCGAGCAAAACGGTTGAAACTGAGAACTTCCGAAATATCTTGCAAATTATTTCCTCTACTGGTTCAAACCTTATTGAATGCCCAATTCAAATTATTCTTATTGCGTTGGTTATAAATCACTGCATAACCATAGAATAAGAATACATGAGAGAAGACGAACGAGAAGATATACGAGAGTAAACGAGAGAGTATACTCTTCTCGTATTTAGTATTTAGTCAAATACCAGTATAATACTAAACTAGTGTTATATACAAATATAATACGAGATATAAACACATTGAAATCTAGGTAATTTTCATGATAGATTGGGTTTAACTAGCTCCACATTCGACGAACCCAACTCATTCAGTTCACGTCATTAGGATGATTTTTCCTTCCTGTGGCTGAGACTATTTGTCATTTATAAAATTTCTGAATTAAAAAAGCTGACTACTGATAAACTGTTCAAATATGAACCATAAGTAGTGAATAAAAAGCGAATAAACATATTTTTGTCTTTGCAAAGCAAATAGAAAAGACAGTGAGACTTCAGCATTGGATAAATTCACACGTGGTATTTGTCAAAACAAATTCTGATGGCTCAATAAATAATATTTACATGATATTCAATAATGCTAATTATTTGGAGCACTAACTTATTATAACAGATCTCACATTTCCGGATAAAGTTTGCAGGATTTCGAATTGTTGGAATATTTTAGCACCAATGTTGTAAACAAAAAATAACCTGGAAAGCTGTATAAAATTCTGATGAAGCACGAGTTTTACGATGTATCATGTATGAGTCAGTCTACGTGGGGTTATGGGCCGTGTCTTGAACGTAAACCCTTCCATGTTTTTTCCTTGCTGTCGGTTTTCTTTCATTCTTTCCAAGAATCAGGAAGAGTTTTTGTGAAGGCTCGTCTCGACTGAGAGGACTCGATAATCGAGTTTGGAACGAGTAATCGATAATCGACCAAGAGGACTCGATAATCGAGTGATCGATCACTGGAGGTGGAAGACTCGGGGGATCAAGAATGTCGAACGATTCAGAGATAATCGGCTGCCATTGAGTGGTTTTGGCTTCGATTTGGATTTGGAGTCGAGTGATTCACACTCTTTTGCCAGCCAAACATTCTTCGAACAAATGCCGCCGAGAAAAATAGCTGCAATTCCTTCGACACTTCAAGATCCTAGTGAAGAATTGCAGTGTACAATTCACAACAGACACAGTTTGAATTGCATTTCCATGAAGAACGATTGGCACGTTCGATTTCAAATGATTTATAAGCAAACTTTCTAAATAGTTTAAAACTAATATAAATTAGGTTTAATAAAACCTATTTAATTGGGTTTTATTAAACCTAATTCATATTAGTTTTAAACTAATAGCAGTAGTAATCATAGGTTTAATAAAACCTATTTAATTCGGTTTAATAATAAATAAGGCTCAATTTGGATTTTAATTTGAAAATTTGAATTGATACGAGCCTTAAGGTATAAAGATATCATATTTTTTTGTGAATAGAAATTTATTTTCCTCAGTTCAGCCATGAATTTCAATTCAATTCAATTTATTTTTACACACACATACAAGTTTGATACAGAGATTGACAAAAAGAATACATGCAAACAACAACAACAACAATACACATTAAAACAAAATAAGAAGAAAGTGATGCAGAAAAAAGGGTGGAAGAATTATGATAGAATGCTTACCTGCTGATATCATAATATTATGCATGATGTTTTGAAGCATCTTACGAATAAATCACCTAATCCATTGATTTTGATTCCTTCATTCCAATGTGAACAATCATGATACTTGAAGAAACTATTTTTGATCCTCTTGTCCGATCATTGATTTCTCAAGAAAGAAAGTTCGTTCTGGACGTGATAAATAGGGTACTTTCAAACCGGGTTTCCAGTAAAGAGGGAAAACATCATACAGTGGAGTTTTTCTACTCGAAAAACACTAACTACCATTTTTCTTTCTTCTAGCAACTCTCCTTTTTTGCAAGGAAATGTACTTCACACCATGCTCCTTGAAGAAGACACTCGCTACCTTTCCGCACTTTTTATTTCACATCCATTAGAAACTACCTAATATTTATGTCGTAGACTGCTCGTGGCGAAAACTAGCTCTGAATGATTTATACGCTTGCTTTCTTTTCTCCATTACATCTGCACTTGTCAAGTGCGCTGAAGAGATGCGAAAAGTTTGCTGGCTTGAGCGAGATTAACGCGCGGTGAGCTGTGCACTGCCAACGAATTTCAGAGCGCAATTTTCGCCGAGCTCGAGTATGAAAATGGGATGAGCTAGGTGCTAACAGAGGCGTAATAACGAGATCCTCCAGCTACGCTGTTCGCTTTCAACCTATGAGACACGTCGCAAGCACTGAGAATTTAAATGAGAAGGCATATACATACGAGTGCCTTACAACATAATATAGTGTGTTACAGGGCAACTGACAAGCCGAATGCTGCGGCAAGTAGGTTAATCTGATCATGAAACGACACATCCAGCTAATATAGGAATTCGAAGTTATCTGAAAAGGAATGGAATAATTTATTCTTGGGATGAATTATTGCAGATGGAGAATCGAAATAGTTTCTAGTAGTTAGTACAGAATCAGTCTTCGATATACGATGTTATTACATGTGAGTTCTTTTCTACTCTATCTTCGAAATGCATTATTGTTATGTGAACTACTTCAACTCTATCAGCTGGACTTGTTCAAGAATTTCGTGCAATAAGTGGAGACAAAAACGCATCTCTATCGAGGAGTACTGGTTTCATCAAAAAAAGGAATTCGAAGCAGGGATTTGTGATGAAAATGATACATCGATGTGCTGTGAAATGAGTATGGACCAATAGATTTTTTCAGTTGTGATTGAAGTTTGCAAAGAAAAAGGAAGTAGTCGGTACTATGCTTTTTGTTTCCTATTCATCTATTTCCTATATTATCAATCTATCCATATTCAGATGGATAAGACATTTTTATCGTCTCGTAACATTTGAAAATCTGATGCTCGCATCTACCACACATAACTTTTTGTGTAGTTGAGAAGTTGATATTGTGGTAATTATTCATATTGAATGAAAAAGACTAAGAAATTGTCAAAAAACCACAGATTTATTGATACTTAGAAAGACCGGTTTCGGTTATTACACCATTGTCAATCTCTGATAAACTTGTCATAACTCTTTATCAGAGATTGGCAATGGTGTAATAACCGAAACCGGTCTTTCTAAGTATCAATAAATCTGTGTTTTTTTGACAATTTCTTTGTCTTTTTCATTCAATACCAGACATAACTTTTATCATCACGAATATATCAGCCTTATTTCGCTCTTTTCAATAACACTCAACTAAAAGCGATTTTGACATTTTAGGGGCCTTTTTACAGAATTCGGAATTCTTGCCTGTCTGATTGATTGACAACAGTGCCAATTTACTCAGAGCTTTCCAAACACATCATAATCCTCCGATTATTGCGTTATTGGCGTGAAATTGAATATTTTGTTAGATATTAGAGGCGAGGAATTTATCGAGAAATTAGGCTCTAGCGTTAATACCGGTGGGACTGGACCGTAACTCATATTTGTGCCACTTACTTACCGCAGAGTCAACATATTTTAAATATTCAATCACGAATTTTCAGAAAATATTCAATAATTAGTTGTTGCTGGAGCCCTGTTGATAAATCTAAATAATTTCAGACTTTCAATACTTTATTGATCACTGAGTCAATGGGAGTTTCTAATAATACGTTTAGTGCTGAAACAATTCAATTAGAATAAACTGAAAATCTGTACTGATGGAATACATTGAAATTAGTTTTAATTAATTGGTTCAATAAATGCAGAAACGGTTTAAAACAGATCCATTGATTGAATTTCAGTAATTACAGTGCTGGAGATTTATCTCAATGTGAGGGTGTTTCGTTTATTGAACTGATTGTACCAATTTGTTCTGTCATTGATAATTAATTCAGTATAATTATGTATCCACTCATTTATGGCTGGTTAGGCATTAAAACTAATACTTTTACAACCGTAGATAGAAGATAGTAGAGAGAAGATTCAGAACAGTTTTGTTGGGCTGTGGGCTTCAGAATGTAATTCTGGTATAGTACGGTATTTCACATACTATGAAGCGATTCATTTCAAAATATGAGTAGAATATTAATTAATGAACTCGGAATAAATTTGTAGGGAATATTCGGTGCGTATGATAATTCTTGGTCAAATAATTTGCAAGTTGCTGGTGCGCGAGGAGAGTTGAGTCACTTTCGAGAACAGTGTGAGTAGTTTTCTCAGGGGAAGAATGAAGAACAGCTTGGGATGAAAGCCGTGGCAGGGCCAACTTATGAATTTAAGAGCAGCTCTGATGCTCGGCTAACTCAATAAAGACGTTAGTGGAAAGAAAATGGAGAAAACAGAGCCTAGTTGCCTTGTCTTGATGAATATTTCATTTGGCTTGCCATTCAATAAAATAAGCGCCAGTGTAGAACCAGCTAGCTGTTGTAGCTGGAAACTCGTGTGAAATGTTGAAATCAGACAGCAGATTCTCTTAATAGAAGCGTCATCGGTTTGGATTGTGAGTGAGTGAGCTTTAATAAGTTGTACCAGATGGACTGCGGATGACTGTATAATGTGCTCTACTATTTCGAAAAGTGAAGTTTTCTTTCTAGAAGTGTTACAGAAGAACTAACTAGCGTCATATGAAAGTTCAATTAAAAAAGGATTTATATTGAAAAAGTTGAGAATTTTTGTTTGAAAATCTGTATTCATTTATTCATTCCAAACACACATTCATCCAATGTCAAGCATATTTTATTACATGAACATGTTTATGCTAGTAAGAATTACATTGCTTGATTTCCTCAACTGCGGTATCCTTTCCTCCAACTGCGGTATCCTAAGTGTCACACTTCTTTGTGCCGTCTAGCTTGTCCCTAGCTATGTAGACAAGTATTTAGGTTCTGTTGATGTAGGTGAGAAAAACGTCTTCCAACCCATATCTGAGAAATAAACTCCTTTATTCCTTCCCTCACCTAAAGCTCTCATCTTATGTACTTTTTTCAGCTTTTCATATTTTTGAATACTCCCTCACATTCTCATATTTTTTCAATTTCCCCATATTATCTCATTTCTCTTCTCCCACCTTCTTAAATGATTTCTCTTTATCCATCTTGTTCTATCTTGTTAATATCTTCTTTTCTTTCTTATTCTATTCTAGTTTCTCCTGGAATAAACGTTGTTCCACACTCAATGAAACGCTAGTAGGAAACAATGTGAATGGGAAAGAGGATGCTGTATAATATTTATTCTTTTGAGGTTTTCCTATTTCCTCACTAACCGAGTAACGAGCAAGTCGCTTCCAAGCATGTAGCCTGTAGAAATGAGGAAAATTCTGTAGTCAGATTGTAGTTGAGCAGACTTTTCATCTTCCAAATCGAATTATGAGGAAAAGAGAAAAGTTGAGTCTTGTTCTATTCTTTGCGTGATGTTACAGGAATCTTCTCTCACACTCTTTCACATGCTTACTTCCAGTTAGAGGGCTCTTTTAAACAAGTAGGTTATGAGATATTGTCTCCTCGAAATGACTTGTTTGGCTCATTGATTATTAAACATGAATAATGCAATTGTGTGTGTGTGATGTCGGGTAATCCACGACGTGACTGTCCACTTGTGTCTCCAATATGCTCTCGAGGTTGCTCGTTGAGGGTGAATCTGAAGGGAGCTGTCCCGTAAATTCTAGTTGGCCACTGCTGCAAAGGACCAGCTCGACCCTTCACAGAGGATCTAGCGCTATCTCCTTTCTTTCAAACAAATCAAGTAGTCTCTGTCTCCACCTTGCGCTCGTCCGGCTCTCCTAAAGACCCCAAAGACAATATTTCGGAGCTGTCCGTCCTTTGAGATAAAATCAAATCGCCACCCTCGTCCTCGCTGTGTCCCCAGAAAGGATTTCCTCTTCTGACAGAGACTTCTGCCTCACCGACTAAACGAGGGTGCGAAACTGTCGGCCAATGGGGACATTACTCTCACAAACAGACCGACTTTTGCAAGTGCTCCGGACGTCTAGTGTCTATTTGCGCAGAATTTCACATAGAAGTGGAATGTATTCATGTTTTCACATGACGTTGAACGAGCTGAAGTGATATTCACTTGGAATTTACAGCATTGGTTGAATGTCAAGCACTGATATTATTTATAAGGAATGCTGATAGTTCAAAGTAGAAGTCACTGTTGTAGTAGAGGTAAACTCGTTTCTTATTTTTTGTATTTTGTAGCAAGAAATCAATAATAGAAAATATCTATAGATAAACTACTACTTCACAATTTCTATTACTGTATATCCATTACATTACTCTAATTTCTATTCCTGTATTATTGTCAATTACTGTTACTGTTCAAGACGTGTCCAATCCAATTCCTCTCCTTGTTCAAGACGATGGAAATTATAAACATCCCAATCTTAGCTTGTCATTAGAATAATAATTGACCTACCTTCCATTCTACTTCATCACTTATCATTATTTGAAGTAGCTTCATACTCAGAGGTCACAGGAATAAATTAATAATCAACTTGGAAAATTACTTTATAGTTTTCTTCAAAATTTCCACATACAAGGATGGTGAATTCCCTCAATTTACTCTTGAATTTGAAATGAGCCAACAAAAAAAATTTGTTTGTTTATTTATTTATCTATCACAATACAAATATTTTATTTATACATGAACACAATCATAGAATGATTAGTAATAAGAAAACAGGCTCAGCCCTCACTATTTTTTTCCTCGAATTTCGATAGATAGAAAAATGCCTTTCATTTTCACTTAATAACATTACAAAAAGAGATAGAGATTGATCCAAGAAAATATAAGGATTCTTAATATGATATGGAAAAATTTTGGTATATGATTAAACAAATTCATGAAGATTACTGTGAACTCAATTCTTGAGATATGAATGCTCGAGGTGAAGCTGTAAGGTATTTGATAATTAAAATGAATGACTGAAATTGTAGCATTAAATAGAGAATAAGCTTAAGATTGAAAATTAATGTTGATCTCTCTGTTTGATAATAATCTTTCTAGTTTCATCCGAAGCTAGACCACCTTCGTAACCAGTTGACTCCATCATTTTACAGTGATTTCATTACGTGAAGCCCTCGTAATCGATTACAGATAATCTCTGTCTACAGGATTTGATGATGGGAAAAGCTTAGCACGTACGTGATTATTGATCGAGGTTACTAGCCGCGAAGACGTGGCTAAGCTGAGCCACAAGCTGTTCCCAGTTAATTTTAAGAATTGAGCTGCAGTTAATTTTACAGCTGGCTGAAGACTTGACGAGTACTTTAATTGAAAATTTAATTTGGTATCCTGCTCCTTGTTAGCTGCTCTGCAGCCATTTTGATGAAGTTCGTGCTGATATGAAGTTCCCGAATTCATTAACCCGCTCAAGTAATCTAATTTGTTTGTCGAGGTTAATTAAGGTTATTCTGAAATTATACTTTTATCATGAATCTCTTCAGGGAGGCTGGTTTGCACTAATCCTTTGTCCCTTGATTAGCCAGTAGAAGTGGTTGGGAAGGTTTCCTTTTCCCAAAACCATTGATCGAGAATCTCTTGATGTACAGTAGTTGTAGAATTTTACAACTGCAGTTGTCTGATCCTCGGTTGTATATTTCTATTGAGAAATTGATGATCCCCTATCGAATATTGAATTTAGTTTTTTCATAAATCCCTAGTAGCCTATAATTTTATAGTACTCTTGTTAGTCATTTTTATAATGTCATGGTACAGATTTTCTCTGAATATCTCCTCATCCTGCATCAGAAGACGTATTATGTTCTAAGAACATCTTTCACTCATAATAGGGTTGGATGTTGAATACTCAGTCTATGAAATTAGCATCATCCAATAGTGTGCAGACATGCAATAGGTAATGGCTATACAATGCATTAATAGGAGTAACAAACATCATTTAAGTATAATATTCCTTGGTGACTTCAGTAGAAATTGTAAAGTCCAATTTTTGTTCAAAATACAATCCAAAATCCATTACAAAGCAGGGGTTGTGAGCTAGGCAAAAAGAGAAAAGTATAGTAGGAGTAATAGCGATAGAATATACTCTGTACCCTAGGGCTTTTCGATGTTAAGTGCAAAGTGCATAATATAGTATGCACTTTCTTTTAAAGTACCCTTAGAACTAGGAATAAAGACGTGAAATGACTCTTTCATATTTCTCCAGTAGTCGACTAACCATTCATAAAAGTGTTACAACTCAGGTTGAGCCTCCTATCCACTCCACGCAATGCTCAGTTTCCGCTAGAAAAGACGCATTTTCCTTTGAGCAGAAAATGCAGAAGCCTTTTTCTTTCTTCCAAGAGTGGCGCAAGTCTCAATGCACTGTATCTACTTGTTCCGACAGTTAAACAGTTAGCCAAAAAGCTTTCTGATTCCTGTTCTTGTCTCGCTAGTGGTGAGTGGTTACTCTAGGATCAGGAGAAAATTAATGGACTGTTACTAGTTGTTTTGAAGATTGCTTTCCTACCATTCTTTTCTCAGGACAATTCATTATACTTATGTGACATTTTTTTGTTCAATTACGGCATTATTGAAATGAGACTGGAAAATAATTTTTCTGCGTTTTTTCAATACCTTTAATTGAAGTATGAAGTAATACGTAACATTGAAGTTTAGAAAATACATGTTACAGTTCTTCATCTGGAATACCAGATAAATCATGATAGTTTTCCTATTTGATGGTTTTCCTATTTTATATACAGTAGCCTTATTTTTTAACGAACTTCATCCACAAATGAAAACATGTCAAATATAGATTTCCTGAAATGGTGAAACAAGAATAAGAACATTCCAGTTACAATAAGTTCCACATCGATAATCAGAACATCACGTTATAATAACTGAACGTTATAATAACTAGAGTGTTCTGATTATTGTTCCACCATTCCAGGAAATCTGTATTTGACCTGTTTTCATTTGTTGATGGAGCTCTTTTCAAGATAAGGGGTTACTATGAAAATATAAAATGAAATAGATGATAGTTTCTTGGGAAACGACCTATGTCGTGAATTCATTCCCCCTTATAAAATTCGATGAATTCGAACATGAATAGAACATAGAAAACAAACTCCCACTCAATGTTTGTCCTATTTGAGAACATATTTATAACTGCTGTCCCATTAGAGAATAAGCCCCTTATTTCCCAAGGCTCAGGACCTGCTGAGCCCAGAGAGTGGGTTTCAGAACACGATGGTGTGTGTACTCAAGTTTCTCGACAACGGGGAATTAGTAACCACCCCATCCTTGTTAGTAAAGGCTGGATCCTGAGGTCGATCCCTAATCTAAAAAAAGAAAAAGATTGTTATTTGGAGTCGATGTAGACCCAATAATCCGGAGGCAAAAAGGTTCATCGCTCATCGATTGGTTCTTTACTCGAAAATATCCTTTATAACCTCACTTGTATCATCAGGCTAATGTAATATAGGACAAACATATTGAAAGTCGAAACCCTTTATTGGTCGGCACCATTTTATTACATGGTTATTTCTATAATTAATATACTGATATTATGACTATTTCTTATGGAAAACACACAATGTAGGTATTCTCATTCATATTTATCGAGAACCATCGTAGTTCATACAAATGGGAATACCATACAGGCAAATCTCAGATTTCAATAAAACAATAGTTCTGTAAAATAAATACAAATATTATTGAGTACCCTTTTAAATTATTTTGTGAGGACATCCATGTTTCGGCTTCTAATGCCATTTTATTTTAGTGACAAAATAAAAGGGTACTCAGATTCATATTTGTATTTATATTAAAAGTAGCCCTGAAGAAAAATGACAACAATAGTTCTGTTATAGGTTGATTTATGGGGAGCAGCTATCCACAAAAAATATTTTTTATGTTTACAAGTCCACTAAAATTACAATGCAATTATATTATTTTTTTAATATAAGTGACTTCGGCCAGGCCAAGTAAATGTACTGAATGCCGGGCAGGATAGCCGAGACGACTTCACCCTTCAATCTGCTAGTGCTACCCGGTCGCGGGTTCGAACCCCGTCGAATCTCATCGGATAGGCATGCACGTTTGATTATCTAATGAAATCACCTTCGCACTTCCCATTACCCACGCACAAGCAAAAAGCTCATGTGGGTATCATCCGCAATAATAGTTATTTTATATCTAGAGTAAAAAGTACCACTTTTTTCCCTGAGGGAAAAAGTTTGAAGCCCGAGGCAAAGCCC
The DNA here is from genome assembly GCF_014356525.2 of Nilaparvata lugens. Classification (NCBI taxonomy): domain Eukaryota; kingdom Metazoa; phylum Arthropoda; class Insecta; order Hemiptera; family Delphacidae; genus Nilaparvata; species Nilaparvata lugens. The sequence goes on from NC_052509.1 coordinate 48,937,990, forward strand.
AGGATAACAATTTCCCTGAGGAAGAAAAAGTATTTTTTGCTCGTGATGTACACAACATTTTTCCTCCATCTACATTTGCTTATAGAAATTGCAAATCAAATAATTTCAATAACTCACGTTATTGGTGACAATGTTTTCTTTTACAACATAATCTAAAAACCGGTCGTCTGATTGGCACCTTAGACCAGTTATAGATTAGACACGGCCCATTGTATATTCATACTGAAAGTCGATGAAGCCAACATCTACTGCCAAATCCACCCATCTTGACGTCACAAAAGTTTGTTGTGTAAGTGTTTGTGGTGTTTAACTTACATTGTTGTTATTCAATGCATTGTTGTTAGCTTGGTTGTGACGTCAAGATGGGTGGATTTGGCAGTAGATTTTGGCTTTAGAGGCTAGACTTCCCAGCGTGTATATTCTATAACTGGTCTAAGATTGGCACTGCCGATTGTGCTATCGGCAAAAGCTGTAACAATTATCAGCTGGCCGACTATCAAAAATGGCTGACTCCAGTTCGCGTGTTTCAGATTTGAATTGCAGATGAAAAATACTTGTTGTCTGGTATTTTGAATAGAATAAAATATTTTAAAATATGTATAAATTTTTATCGTCTACTAATAGTCTAGTATGTAGTATTATCCAAACATATATTTCATGAGTTGATCAAACTTCTGGTTGAGGTATTGAATTCAGTTGACTCAATGACAGACACCTCTATTATGTTTCCTCATCTGAGCTTAGACCTTCTAACATATTTCAAATCTTAGACTAGTTATAGAATAGACACAGCTCATTGTATATTCATACTGAAAGTCAATGAAGCCAACATCTACAGCCAAATCCGCCCATCTTGACGTCACAGCAATGACGTCACGCATAGTAAAGAATATGGAAAACTTTTTTGAGTTTTTGTGTAAGTGTTTGTGGTGTTTAATTTAGGCTACATTGTTGTTAGCTTGGTTGTGACGTCAAGATGGGTGGATTGGCAGTAGATGTTGGCTTCAGAGGCTAGACTTCCCAGCGTGTCTATTCTATAACTGGTCTAAGTTTCAAATGTAAGTTATTAAAATAGAGATGCTTCCCATGTTATTTAAATAGAGTTACTTTTACTCTAGGGAGTTTTTCTTTTTTTTCTTCCCGAGAGCGAAAAAGTGACACTTTAGTATTATGTTCCAGGGAGTAAAGTAAGCACTTTAGACAGTAGGTGGAGAAAAAAATATATAACAACTGATCGTGACACAATATTATCAATAATAAGCTTTTTTAGTTTAGCCCTCACTCTTATCATTCAAATACTGTTGACGTGGTAAAACCTTACTTATCCTGGAAAATTCATTATTCTCATGCTTTTCCGATTTCCTATTCCACAAATTCCCTACCTAGTTTCAATAGAGGTTTGAAGCGGTATGTTCTTGGTATGTTAATCAGTATCTTAGAACCACGAAACAATTATACGGAGAGTCCCAGCAATTGATTAGTAGAAAGCCTCTTCAAAGTATTTCGAGTTTGTCATCAAGCAGCCCAGTACTTTCAATCCAGCCAGGCTTGCCTTTGATGTTGCATTTACTTTTAATAAAGTCAGGCCACAGCCTTCTTGAGTGTTCGTCGTCGACCATTATTCGGCTGGTTGTTGAATTTGCAGCAGCAGCGTCTTTTCTGTTCGTCTTCTGCCCGACCAGTAGACAAAGCGGTCTTTTGCCCGACCAGTCGACAAAGCGACGGGCGACTGACGACGCATTTACATGGCAAAGGCTGCAGCAGCCTACCCTGGTTCCGTCGGTCGGTTTGACACTTTCATTCACGTCTGCAAATATTTGTCCCTGCCGTTCCACCGTTCCGCCGTTCCGTCGCAGTATCGCCGATCTCCGGTCTCTCAGCTTTCAAGGCAAATGTTCTCTTCACCTTCCACTATGGAGTAGCCAACAAACATACTATACTGCAGCTCTCATAAATGGCGAATGAATGAATAGTGTTGGTGCAGAGTAGTATATCTACACTCTACACTCTACAGTACTTGACTGCTTTGAAATGCTACTCCAAACTGAACAGTCCTGTCACTGCCTTGAGAGTACCTTGACATACAACAGCACGTAACTAAAAGGATGTTTGTGATTGCTACCATAACCAATCTGACAGTATCATGCTAGCATAACATTTACAAATCCCTACTTCGCAATAATTCAGCTTTGATTGAATTATTTGCAGTTTATTCTGATAGTGAGCTACACATTGTGAGCATTTTTCAAATTATCATGTTATATGGGTTAAGAAGTTAAAATAATAGTGTTGAGAATAATTTTATTGAACAATTCAATTCAATCGGTAGAATTATCTGTAGTTTGGGGAATAAATTGTTTTATGCCTTTCATGGACCAGTTCTGGGATATGCCTGTTGGTCCTCTCCCAATTATTTTGATTAATAATCATGTATCTTCAATCAATTAATGAATTATGAATTAGAGCTGTACTGAAAAGCAATATTCACAGGAAAGGACGCTGACCCAAAGGTGACAATTTTATAAACGGCTCAGACTATTGATTCGGACCTTGAAAGTTCACGCTCATTTCACACCCTCATGCAAGTTTACGTTTTCTGACTGCTTGATAACGTTTACGAGATAATATATATATATCAAGATTTCCCCTTCATTCTAACCTGTAATCAGGCATTATTGGAAGTAACGAAGTTGAATTAAGATTTAAGTCTTCATAGTGATTTGAGACTAAGATTCAACATCATAGTGTGACATGATTCTTCAGGAATTGGATGATCCAATTCCATATGATATGATCTAAAGAGTAATATGATATATCTGTGAGTGATTCGGTTCTGTTGTTGGTAACTAAGTTTATTCCTTTCAATTCAATGTATAAATGGAAACCAGGCACTCGTTCTCAGGAGGCAGATCGTGAATGATTGACCCTGATGAAAATTGTATTTATTCAGGATCGAGCTGGCGATTGCTTGATTATTCTCTCTTCTCTACCAATCAATCCCTTTTCATCTGGCTGTTCAGGGCTCATTTGACGCAGTGTCAAGTGAGGCGCTGACTGAGAGTTTACAGGAAAACTCTTTCAACTAAACGAGTTTAACAATTATTCGCTTTCAAAATCCTCTCCATTATTCTCTGCCAGATAAAAGACTGCTAACTTGTAAATTCGTTGACCTGGAAACTACTGAAGCTTTTGTATTTTATCAGTGATTATACTCAGCTCTTGTTAGCTGGCGTCATTTTCCACTGAATATTTTACAATGCTTTGAACGGTGCCAGCTCGTTTCAATCACATCCCATGCAATAATGAACTACAATCTTGAAAATAATCATTTCAATAAGTTACTTTAAAATACGTAAGAATAAGAAGCAAAGAATTGAATAAGATTCTCTGTTTTCAAGCTTTTCCAGGGAAAAGAAATTAAATTCAGTTGATGATGGAAAAATTATTGTATGTAATCTGTTACTTTCTCTACAAAATGTAAATTGATCAATCACTCTTTGCAGTTTGAGTCCATAACTGCTCCTTGAAAAACTCATTACATTGAATCTGTATTGCAAAATCTTTCGATGATTTTCTTGAAAATGAATCCCCACAATTAGAGGAAACTCTACTCCATTGAAATACAAGCTGAATTGAAAGAACATTCTCAGTTCATTCGAATAATAGTGAACTTTCTCTCAACTCCCAACAGTGAATCAGCGTGAAAAAATAGAAGCTTATAGTCTATGGAAAGTCTACAGGATCCATATCTCTCAAGAATGAATCAATTTATTCTTAATTTGCATAATTTGGAAATGTATAGTTGAAATAAGCTCCGTTAATTCATTATTATATTTTTATATGATGATAATGTTCCTAAATTAATAATGCAATTCATGGTACTAAGTACTGGTACTGATTAGAATACAATTCGGGTATAATGTGAAACTCGAAATGAGCTCGAAGTGATTCATCATTGACAGTTGCAATTATTACACCTACTTATTACGCCTACTTATATAAATGAATATGGGAATATGTTACGGATACTTCATTGGAGAATTCGACTGTACAAATACAGGTATTTCTTGTATTTTGTTTTTTGGCAAATAAATTATTCATTTATTAAAAAAAGGTATAATAAGCATCAGCTTATCAGGTAAATAGCATCAGCTGATGAAAAGTGAAATGCGTGTGTTCGTGGACTCGTGGTGCTAAAATCTGTACGCACCTCCAAGGGTAGCCTCCGCAGTGAACATCCCGCAGAAAATTGCATCGAATTCACATATACGCCAGAAAGCGTTATAATAATACTCGTTGGATGCGGGTTCTAAGTTGCTGAGTGGCAGCGTGTTGTGGTTTATGGACGGAGGAAAGTTGTTATTGAGAAAATTTCTGCTCCTCTTCCTTTACTGGTGAATGCAAGAAAATGATTACACTTCTGATATCAACATGATGTTTTCCGCACAATCTACGTCGAATCACGTTTCACAGTACAACAGCTTCAACACAACTTAAATCTTCTCCGAGATAGGCTAGTCCTCTTTTCACGAAGCTATGAACCGAAGTTGATAATTCCATTTTCATCGAGAATACAAAGGAAGGACGCCATAAAAAGGATTATCTGCGCCCGCTTTCTAAAGCAAGAAATTTCCTCTACTCTTTCTTGCTTCTGAACTTCTTCTTCCAAGTTCGCTGGCCCTGCTTGCCTATTTGTTCCCTTCTGTGTGAATGGATCCGTTTCAAAGCCTACGTTTACTTTAATAAACTGAGATGGAGGATGTTGAAAATGAAGTACAAAGTGCGTGAAAGGACTTCCTCCTTAATTAAACTCGAATGGTCAGCGGTAAAAGTCTGAGCTCCCCTTAACGATTCACTGGGTATCGTCCATGTTCCTTTCGAAAATGTAAGCTGTGGAGAATAGAGTTTGTGTCCACCGCATTATGATATCATAGCTCTGTTCAGAAAATCGGATTGAAATTGGTGTTAGAAGAAATGGATTGAATTTCCCGCTTTCCTCAATGTCTTGAGGATTGAAAAACCTCAGTATTCTGTGCATTGATTCAACCCAATGTGATAAGCATTTTAGTAGTTTTACTTCCTTCTTTCGAGGAGAATTGAATGAAGCAGTATAGAATACAAAGTGTGACATGGTACTCGCCGAAAGGGCCTAATCCTAGTTTCATTTTGTCAGTCAGTGTATCATTGTATCCTCGTTTTTTAATTATGTGGTTCCAATAAAGGAATGGTAAAAGATAGGAGAGTCTTCAGTTTTCAATTAGATCTGTCAACCACCTGACAATTTGACAAAATTTTCGCTTCTAAGTTCAAGTGGTCAAGTTCCACGTTAAAATTGTAATTTTTCAAGAGGAGCTTTTGCAAGTATCAGGACAATAATCGAGATGAAAAATAGCGCAGTTGCAGAATGCAACCCAAATCCGTTTAAGGAAGCTATTTGAACTGGAAGTTGTGAAGACGGCTGAAATTTGTTACCTCTGGCTAACAAAATGCTTTGCTGTACGTGCCAGCCAAATGGTACGTGCCTGAACTGGGAAAAGGCTCATTGTCAAGGAAGAACAGTTGGCTCTCAACGTTTGATCATTAGGCAGCAATGGGGCTCAACTACACAATTTCACTTATCATTTGTCATAAGCAAACGTTTACGGATTGTCTTTTCCTAGAATCATTCCACTTTGAGAGGACTCTACTTTAGAGCGCCACCTTCCACGATGATAGTTTTCAGTGCTTGAAGCTCATATCCAATGTCTCACGACATTTCCTATAGTAAACAATTCATAACATAATCAAATTCGTACAAATTAAAGACCCATTTTTTGATGGATTATTTTAGAATTACTGTTTCATGTTTACTCTACTAACTGACATATAAATTGAGTCATTTACGACTAAAATTTGACCTCTTATCAATCTATCTATTAGAAAGTATTTATTCTGAAAGAGAGAGTTGGACTGAAATTTAAACTCAAGAACTCCTGACTTGGAAATCGACTCACCTACTGTTCATTTACAATAATAATCTTTGTCCAGTCACAAAATTCTTTCTGCTTTTGAACATTGAATTTTCAATTCAATATTGATATCAATTATCTATTATTCTGACTTATTAATACACTCCCATTACTATATTTAGTGCATCCATAACAATTTTGGTAGACTATACAAGAAGAAAATTAATACTTATTGAGTACAATTTTTGATATGTTTCTACTCTCGACTAAAACTGTGAAAAGTGAGTAAATTCCACCTGGCGAATGATATTGGACAGTCCATTTATTATGCATTTATTTCTCTTGTATGTTATCAGCGAAATAGAGCTAGAAAAAGGATCCAATGGTCTGAACACACAACTGTATTGCCAGTCTGTATTCTGCAACTATATTCCTTGATGTGTATTCTTTTCAGTAGATGGAACTTTCAGATACTTCCCGCAGAAAAGTTTCCAACGTTTCGTCAATTCTCCAGAGTAATCATTGATTGTCTCCTCAAATTGACATGCACGTCACTCCTCGGCATCAAGCGTCTCCAAGTCACTTGTGGCAAGCAGGCGTTACTCCCTTGTGATTCAAGCTTGCAGGCTTGCACGATCCTTCCATCAGGAAAGCCTTCATCCGAAAAGAAACTTGGCCGATTGAACTGTGGGATAGGTTTCAATTACGAACAGGCCCCGAAGTATTACGAAGCACTTGTGAGTGCAAGTGAAGCCAGTGGCCTGAAACTGAGTGATATTGGGGATTTACGACTTTACCAGCTACCAGCATCTTCTGTCTCATATAGGCTAGAACTACTGGGCTGCATTTGATGTGAGATCCAAGCTTCGTTCCAACTCGGATTCGCCAGTTGAATTAATTGATCCCAGCTTCCATTTCAGTTGCAAACGAGTTAAGTACTCTTATGCGTCGATTTGTGAATCGATAACTCATTTGTCATAATTATACTTTGACTAACCATGGATTGCAGGTGCTCTACATCCAATGGATTATCTTGTTTTTTTCTAGAACCATCAGTATTTGATTAGAATCTTTTTAATCCTATTCTCCTATCTCGATGGTTCATCAATAACTTTACTGAATAACACTTGGTAAACTAATCATGGTAAACATTTTAAACATTCACTCATACCACTATACTTCCACTAATACCGAGTTTTCCACTAATACTTATCCATTTCTCGTTCTTATTATTATTATAGGCCTTTCTATCAAAATTATTGAACCTATATAAGCATTATTGCACAAAATTCCATTGATATCTATGTGTTTGAAGTGTTAAATTTGTATGTAATAATAATAAAGGAATGACATGAAAAAGACACCAATTCGTCTCTCGAATAGCATTCTACTGTAAATACTTTTCTTAAACCCTCGTAGCATTGTTGCCCCTCAGTTTCCTCCCTCACTTCGAATCACACTCTTTTCTCTGTTATTATTCTCAGTAAACTATTATCCTCATTTCTCTGTAGATTTAAAAACATGACTCATATTATCTAGAGTTGTCAGTTTCAAATGACAATTACGGTATGATTTTAAGCGCACCAACTATTCGCTATTCCACTGGCAGGATTGGACTACTGTAAAACAAGCTCTGGTCGGATAATGGCTCCCTTCAAAACTTCTGAATGAGAAGATGCGGCGGCATTGTTGGCGGTTGATTTTGTTGGCGAAATTCAAAAGGCGTCAACACCTGCGAAGAAGAGTTACGTGGCGCATTAAATGCGTCTAATAATGCGTCTACGTGATATATTACAGAAACGTGGATATGGGTTCAGAATTCGGGCTCAATAATAGCGGCAGCTTTTCACAGACGTGAAACAGTTTCATATATGTGTGCATGCGTGTGCGCGAGACGCTTTGAGAAACTTATTTCTATGCGCCACAAAGGGCCGCCCCGCTCTCAGCTCAGTACATCGTCTGCCGTATTTGAGGGCAGATGCTGCGGCGTTTGAGCAATGAATGGCCGCTCATTCATTCCAACTGTAAGCGACGATTTAATAATGCCAAGTGGCATTAAATCAAATGATGTCTCACATTTCACGCACAGAAGAAGAGAGCATTCCGAAATTATGACAGACCATTTATTGAGAAAGTTTCAATATTGAAAAGTTCATGGAAAGCTTTTGTGCTGGTATGTAAAGTGTGTGAGAGTTTTCATACGAAACTGCTGGTGTGTACTGGCGGGAAATTGAAAAAGTTACTTCAAATTAATTAGAAGTCCAGCGCTCACATTCGATCATCATTGTTGAATCACAGTGATTGTGGAGGAAAGCATAAAAGATGAAAGAGAGATTGATCGTAGCGTCAAATTAAAAAAAAATCTACTTCAACACCTTAGCTATAGATTATGATAGCCTTATGATAACGCTAATATTGTAACCAGAACAAAGATTCCATGTATTTCTATGAATTTCAAAAGTATAGAACCTCAATACTATGTGTAAAGGGATGACTCTAAATCTAGCTTTAACAATTTTCAAGAAATCACATTAATTTCAAGTCTATACTGAATCAACTGATCACTGATTACAAAACTTGTAATGAGTTCATAATAGACCATACAATAGATTATGCTTAGTAAGGCAATTAGCATAGCCTGATAATTTGAGAGTTGAACTTTATAAGTGAGAACACACAGATTGTGCATTATCCATGACTCGTTGACTTTTATAGTTTTCAGTTTTTATTTAAATAAATTTGGGTAGTAAACATTCCTCTGAATAATTTTCTAGAATTTACTTCCTTTGAGGAACATCATACCTTATTTCCTTCAAGCCATTTCTTTGACTTACTCAAAGTGATGTTTGACATTTGAATGTTCAAACAAATCACGAAAATGAAATTCGCATAGCGCACTTTGAAATCATTGATCAGGGTAAGAAAGTAAGTTTTAAGTAGCGTCATATCTTGTTACATGATACTCTCAAGTTGGATCATTTATTGAAAAATGAACCGATTCCAAGAGTCGATCATTACCCACTCCAAGGTGACTTGACTGCTGAAAAATCTCTTACATAATTGAGTTTGGGCGCGGGACGTGACTGAACTCCAAATGTCGATTTTGATTAAATCTTCCTTTAGAAGACGTTCCATTTCTTCCAATTTAAGGTGCAAGGGCCCACTTCATTTTTATTTTATTCCTAAGATTCATGAATCCATCAATTCCTTTTTGGCCGTATTATATTGGCACTCTACTACCGTTCTCGAAACTTCTCCGACAACTCTTTCCAACATCCTAAATTCACTGATGGAGAAGATAACTTTTGCAAATCTTACTTCAATGACATAGTAAGGTTATAGTTTTGTCCGGTTCTATCTCTCTCACTCTCTCTTTCTCTCTCTCTCTTTTACGGTGAAATTCTGAAGGGAAGGTATCCTCGATACCCTTTCTGAGAATGGACATCTAAAGGTCCAAACTTTCATCATTTTTCTTGCTCAATATTATTGTAGAACTCTCTAGTTTAATATGATTCACCAAATTATCCCACTGCTTCTGGTGTTTATTTTCAACGCTAGAACGTAAGTTGAATATTGTTTTGTTACATAGTTTAGTTTTGTTACATAGTTTAGTTTTCTGAAACATGAATAGAGTAATCTGAATCTGAATCAGAATCCCTCAATCATTCTCACATCACTTTCCATGATTCTGAGTGTAGAAACTTAATCTCTCTCCCGCTCTATTTCTTTCTCTTCATTATAATCAGGTTATCTTCGATTGGGCTGTTCGATAAGAAAGATCTATGAAAATATTTCTCACAAATAATTTGTGAAACGTGGTAAAAACCTTCTCAATTTTTTGAACACTGATTGTTTTCCATTGCTACCATTCATTTTTCATCATTGATGAAATTACATCTTGAGCAAGACTTGTTCATCTCTTAACAATCCAGCATGTCTTATAGTACTTGAAGATTTTTCACACTCACTCTTCTGTTGTTCATGACTCTACTTCACTCAAAACCTCACTCTACATCGTATCACTGCGGTCAGCAAAGATGGAAAACAGAGAAACCATTCCTAAATTCGTATTCTGTGCTATAATTTATAAGTTTCTAAATATATTTTATGATGTCCTATCATAGTATAACGTGAATTTAAAAAGAAAAGTTATTGGATACCTTTTCCTGCAACCAAGTACCAGGTTCTAAAGTGAAGGAGCATTAGTTGAAGATGCAGTAGCTGAGATGTGAGACCTGCTATAAGGTCTAGAGCGCGCAGTTTGGTAAATTGGTGGCGCAAAGGCACCGTTTTTGTCGTCGCTGAAGAGCCAGTCCACTTTTCGAGTCTTCACGAAACAGGAAGCTGTTCTCCCTGCCCTGCGCTGCCTATGTGTGAACAATGCTTCTTGAAAGCGGCTGTGTTTACCCTTTTCTCTTTCAAGCACCATTTCTCGTCTCGCATTCATCCACTCTTTCCATCTGCCAGCTCTTCAAGTCGCTGTCAGCTGCAATAGAACGCCCGCCCTAATGGGCCAGCCACAAATACCTCAAACTCTATTTACCTCAATAATTTTCTGAAAAATTTTCGTCTGCACCTGTACGCAAGGGACCTCTCAAAGCAGAAATGAATAGTGTAAAATATCCTGGTTAAAGATTAAATTATTATAGATTCTTTACTCACAGCGTTTCATGCATGATTCTTCTGTGGGCTGGAGGGTTGTTGGTAGTACTTATACAGATCATATGAGATTTTCCACATTCAAATCCATTGTCTGTCTCGCTATCATAGAGTCTTACACCTGCATGATCGGAGTGGGATCGGAACGCTACAAGACAAGTGGGTCGGAGTGAACCTACAGATTTAGATTGGGTTCTAAACCTATGAAAAGAAAAAAAGTTGTAACAAAGAATCTGCTGCATTTATCCAACATGACTTGTCATCGGAGAGTTGTTATAAACCCTACAATCTAAGTAGTTATTGTTTGATTACATGATTTTGGAATATCGTGTGCTCTCTGAGTTTCTACAGTAGTTAACTGTCGAACTTCAATTGCTATCAGAGTACATGCATCGAGTAGAGCAAGCGAATTGCTTTTGCCTGAATTATTAACTGTGACGAAGAGGAGGGAGGAGGATAACCTGGAGCCTGGAGCAGGTCTACTCCTTGTGCCGATCGTGACTAGTGACAACAGTTCTGCCACTACAAACCAACCCACGACCAACTTCACAAGTTAGTTATAATCTGGGCCAAGTTGTAATTAACCTACAGCACCAACCACACTCAGTGTCCCCACCCCCCTGCGGTAATTCTAATGGATACGTTAATCGGTAATGTACTTCATGCAGAATGAGCGTCATACATCAGCCGAGTCAGTACACGATTAGACTGCATTGGTAATTAAGAGTGGCACCCCTGTTGCCAACAGATGGCAGCAATTTGATCGATTTTGGTTGTTTAATGAAGTCATGATATAATCGGTCGCTGCTGGCCTGATGGAGGAATTGAAAATATAATAATTCTTGCCTACACCCGTAAACTCTCTCCAGTAAGGAAATTCATTCGGTGAATCGAAAATTTGGAAATTTCAACATTGAGTTGGATTTATAACATGAAGATAATGCATTGGTTTCAGAATGATTAGACTCAATTCGTAATCTCCTAAATTCCTAATCTATGCCCCTTCAGCCATTTACTTGTAGTGACTGAAATTTTAAGCATCAAATGATTGATCCAATTGACTAATAGATACAAAATAAATCACTAAATCAATAGGTTCCAATATTATGAGGCCTCACATACTGTCATAGAATCTAGTTTTTCAGTTGAGTTTTCTGATCCTCATCTCGAGTTTAATATTATTTGATTCTGATGGAGAATTTTAAAATCTCAACTCCTTCATATAGTGTTGGACGTTTGTGTGGCTTTTTATCTCAATCAATAGGAAGTTATTGTTTTTAAGTCATGATTGAAAAAAAAATTCTCATGTTATGGTAGTTCTTGTATAGGAGAGAGTATTCATTTTCAGTTATCAATTGATAATGCTAGTTTCCCAATAATTTATTAATGTATTTCCACTGATCTGATAAATGCAGCTTGACTCGCTGAATTGAAGTGACTGCATCTCTTAATCATTCCACTCAAGCATGATAGATGCTATGGATGTTGTAAACTCTACATTCTCTTCAATAGTTTGTTCTCAACAATAGTTCAAGAACCTCTTTTGTTCAAAGTTACAACCTCTAATCACGTAAGCGACTCGTTTAATAGTTTGTGGAACTAAATTTATCTGGGAGGCGTGCCTTATTACCGGTTCTTCTAGTTCGTGCTTCTGTTTTGGGATTATTAAACAAAGCAGCAGGATACCTGCAGAGCTGGAGAGCGAACAAGCAGCCTCTTGCAAAGATCTGGTCTTGAACTCTTCTTAGGGCACGATGTTGCGTTTAGACTGCCATATCAGTCTTTGCCAGGTCATTGGCCCTATATTTGTATACAAACTGAAGATAACAGATTAAAATCACTTTTTTATTTGTTGACATGTGGAAGTTTGAACAGTAATGACCACTCTACCAGTAAACAGCACGACTAATGGTTTTCATACTTTTATTCTTCACAAGAAACTACACGAGTCCCATCCTATAAGGATCCTTTGGAAAAAAACTCGAAACTTATGAGTATTCGCTATTTTCATGAATACTTGCAGTGATGATGCAAATTAGTTCACTACTCTCGCATCTTCTATTTTGTGATTCTTTTCTATAGCCTAGTCCCAAGTTACCATCTATTTCGTTACTTCTAGAAGCTGGCATCACAGCCTTATCCAATTCTGAATCACTTTGTCCAAATTAATTTAAATTTTTAAAGTGCAGTTATTTTTGACTGTTTTCAAGCTCCAGAACCTCCTCATTGTCTGTCCAAATTGATCTAAATTTGTATAGAGGGTAGGTTGGTCAGATGTTTTCAATTAAAAGTGGTCATAGTCGAGTGGATTAGATGCTGACTTTATAATCCAGAGGCCCGGGTTTAAATCCCAGCCCGTGCAAGATATCTTTCTCGGGCCAATCCCGTGTTTCGGATATACACGTTAAGCTGTCGGTCCCGGCTGCCTAAAAAGCAAGCGTTAGGTCATGTCAGAGGCCCTGAACTTGATCAGTTGCGACCTGAAAACTCTCACACCAGACCTGAGCCAGCCAGGTCACTCTCAATATTATCATTAATTAAGTGGGGGTTCAATTCATCGTTAACAATAATTCATATTCCTTTGTTAAGTTATGATGTATATATTATTTAAGACATCCAATAGTTTTTTTATAATTCAAATACATTAATATTATCTTGAATCATTGATTGATTAATCTTGATGAAGGATCAATATCTCCAATCTGAGCCAGTTAACTTTAATGTTGAGTAAAATTACTCTATATTCTATTACTTGATACAATATCAGACATTTTTGAAAACTGAGACCATGGTGGAAATTGTTCCAATCGCAATGAACCGGTGGAGAGAAAGACTACTAGAATCTCAAGATTCTCTTCATATTGTTTTTCGAGAGGTGGATGTGGATAGAGCCTCGATTGATATTGGTGCACAAATGGAAGGAAGAAGCTGCTCCGATATTGGATTCGATGAGTGCGATTGCCTGCTAAAAATAAATTGAACTCGTCGCCGATCAGGCATTGCACTTCCATTGCAACGGCAACAGCTCAATACAATAACAACAAGCAGACAAATGCCCTCTTGTTAGCGGTTTAATCAGTTGCAACCCAAGTTCCAATTTCATTTTACATTGTGGTTGTAAGCAATTTAATCCGACCATCGCTGCTCTGTTTTGTGGTACCAATCCGCTATGACTGGATCCCAAATTTGAAATATCTGGGTTGCCAAAAACGGGATAATTTATTTGTTATCAGTTACTATTGGCTAAAATTTTAGATGTGACAATATCAACATGGGTACAAAAACCTCGTTTTGAACTGTTCATATCTGGTTCACTGATATGAAGCACTCACTTGATTTGTGTTCTCCTGTAATGTTTACCGTGATCGGTTTCAGGATTGCTTCAACCAATCACATCATCCGTAATCCGACCATAGGGTCATGTGATTTGATGTCTTGTGACTTCTATCTTCGAAGTTCTAATTCGATGGCCTTGTTGAAAATATAACCCCTGAGAAGTCTTTTTTGAATATTAAGCTTCAAGTTTAAACTTCAAACTTCCAGTTTGTAGTTTACGGCTTTGTTGAAGTTGAAAATCAATGATGAATGAAGAATATTCGATTGTAAATTTTATCAATATCGGAATGAAAGTAGAAGCCCTGTTGTGTAGTACACTCAACTTTTATTTCAGAGTTATTTCGTGCCAACGCACTAGAGCGCTTGAACTTGAGTACTTTGAATGCTGAATAAGGATGCCAATGTATTTGTTAAATGAGCCCTTCCATTTGATTCAAGTTATCAAAACCGGTGATCTTTGGGGCTCATCCTATTCAAAATACATGTTGAAGATGCATTATCGGTGACATTCCCCCAAATGGATTACATGCAACAAAATGGACCCAATCTTTTTCTCTGAAATTGATGAATAATGCACTATTCTGTGTAGGATGAGTTGAAGCAGGTATTTCGACAGGAAAAATAAGTTTCCCATTTTTAGAGTAGTATAGCCTATGCTTCTTGTATGCACAGACCATGTCTCTCCAATATTCAATATAAGCCCAGCAAGCAGCTTTTCCAATTCCCCTCCGTTTTAAAAGCGTAGCTTGTATGCTTATTACATACATAGATATACAGCTGAGAGGGCTGACAGAGGTAGTCCGCCACTCTTGCGAGCACAGCAAAAATAGCGAGCGCTTGCCTAAACCCAAAAACCTCAACCGCTTATAAAACTTTAGTAGTCCCCTAAGCGGACGGGAAATTACGATATATACTTGTGCATTGAATTTATTACAGCGCCATCCCTATGACCGACTCGTAAATCCCCAGTTGGCCATTTTTCGTCCAGTTCATGGTCCATCTATTATCGGAGACATGTTTAAAGATGGGATAACTGGGATATGTTCACTACCCAATGACATTTCAGCCCAACGTTTCAGTTATTATGTTATACTACAGTACATTATTGACCCATTGACTCAGCTGGAATGTAAAAATGGTGACTAGAGGAGCACTCAAGCAAAGTAATGATAGGTAGTTGATGACTTACGAGGATCAATAATAAATGATAATTTATAACCCAACAGGTAAAGTTTATTAATGATTAAAAGGTAAACGGGTAGGTTAGGGGGATAGGTTTTTTCTTTTGAATGGCAATATGCTGGTATTATTTGGAATATTTTTTATAATTTTAGATATAAATACAGAAAACGAAAACGTTCATCTCTAACAAAAACGTTAACTGCGTATGCGAATTACGATCCATTATTGGTCGTAGATACCCTTGTGTTATGCGTAATGTAAAGAAATCTCCACTTCTGTTTTCTTGTTCATATTTCATGTGTACCTGACGATATCCACCCCGTCTATCAATTATTCCAAATGAGCCGCTGCTTGATTTCATTATCAATGAATGCACAAATGTCGGTATTTATACATGTCAAAGGTTTCCTTTCCTTGTAAGTGAGAGGAAAGGAAATATAGTATTCCCCCTCCTTCTGAAGGGAGAGGTGAAAACTTGATTATTTTGCAATGGTCTTGGAAAACTTCTACAAATAAAGGTAGATAGACTAGACATAATTTCATTAATAGACTAGACTAAACATTAATTTCTGCTATCACACAATCACAAAGAATACATGAATCCCATGAATAAAAGCGGTCACTAGTTTTCTAACCATGTTCATTTCCATCAGAAAAAAATTTCACCCCTCATACTTTTTCCTTAGCACAATAATTCTACGTGGAGTGTGACTTGGAATATTGTCTTTCCATTAATAAATCATTTTTTATTCACGTTATCTAGTCCTATCATGAAGATTTGCATGAATCAGAAGTTCAAATTACACTCTAAAATTAATAAATTTCAGGAATTATAGTATTCCTGGTCGATGAAGAGTTCAATACACTATATATCATAATGTTTCTAAAGCTGATCCATTTAGTTTGAAGTAATCCCAATACATGAATCAGGGTTTCAAATGGAATAACTCGGATTTTTCTCAATTACTCCCTTCTTTTCAAATTATCAAAATTTCAATAAACTCTTTTTTTACGTTTTATTCTTCTGTGAGTTTCCATGCAATATTTTTTGAATAGCCTATATACTCCATTGCAATGCAATTTCTATGGTGTGATTGTAACAAAAATATATTCTAAATAAGTTGAACTTTCCAGGAATAATAGAATATTATTCTTGGATACCCACATCAAAATGATTAAGCTCATACAAGAACAAGTAATTTTAGCATCAGTACAGAGTGCTGTAATCAGTCTAATATTTAATGCTCTAAATATTCTGGCCAGAATGGAATTTCGTAAATCATTCATGAACCTCATCAATCAGAAAGTGAGAACTACTGTTTTCCACACATCAGCATAATTATTCCAGTTGACACTTGTCAGAAATCAGCAGCTGCATGTGGCGAGAGGACTGTGTCCATACATCACGTGTGGCAGCGTGTAACTGAGTGGCATTATTCTATCACACGCATCAACTGGCGTTGACAGCTAGTGTACAAACGCCACTGCGACAGCTAATTTCATTTGAACCTCCTCCCGAATAATAGGCAAGAGAGCAGCAAACTCACATGCAGCCTGGACCAGCTTGTTGAGTTTGTTGCTACATCACAAAACATGATATGTATACACGCGCTGCAAAAATCGCAAATTCGATACCAAATACCGAATTTTGTCGCCATTGTTTATTCCTGTCACACATATCGACAGTCATAGATATGTTCGTGTCTCATCTGTACGCACATCCATAATATCCATAGATATATTCCTGGCGAACATTAGCACGACATGCGATACAACATAGATATATTGGTGTCACAACGTGACGCCCTCCCCTTCCAGCTGAGCAATTTCATTTGGATGACCGCGATACATGGCAAACAAAAACCAATATCTGTTTTTTCCTACCCTTCTGTGTCGGTTACTACTACAACGCCAGAGGCTTTAGCGAAATCTTATTTCCACGCTAAACGAATACAGATAAAGGCAGAACGCGGCGTTTGGATACCATTTTGCGTTGGCTGGCCTCTTGGGGCCGAACACGTTTTTATGAGCGCACTGATGTCATCGCCATCACACAGTGTTATCACAATGACTGTCGGCTTTGGCCGAGTAAAAACTCAGCTAGTCAAACTTGGATTATCGGAGAAATCTGATGTCGATCTGTTTTTCTGTAGGCACAACACAATCCTAGTGGTTGTGCTCGAAAAATAATGGTATGAAAAAGATTAATCTCGTAACACAGCTTGGTTCAATCTGACCACTCTAATAACCATTGAATTCCACATGTTTCGCAAACTGACAACTGTTTTGTAGTCCATAATCCGATTTCCGAGTGTTTTCCAAGAAGTGTTTCCTTGTGCTTTCAAAACAAATTAATCTTGATGTCGTCACTATTTTGTAAAAGTCGTAATACAACAGAATATTCCCAAAATAGATTCACTATTTTCAAAAGTTAACTCGGTTCTTCAATCGTTAAGAGGCTTCCCACTCTTCTCAAAGATGTTTGACAAAGTACATTTCTACTTTAAACAATGTTTCGAAAAAGAATTTCCATCTTGCGTTTACCCTGTTCTCAATGTTTGCAGTAGCAGAAGTCATCGGGGTGATTTACAGCATTTAATTGGGATTTTCGTTTAATAATAATTAATATAATTATTTCGAAAAAGAAGTTTAGTATCCAATGAATTAAGGCACTACTCAAGGAATATCAATCAGCTCGTTGCATGTATTTTTATTATTTCGGATGATTACCACATGACTTTTTCGCTTGTGCATGGGTGATGAGAAGTGCGAGGGTGATTTGATGAGATGATTAAACGTTCATGTCTATCGGCGGACTCAGAAAAAGAATAGAGGATGCAACGCCTTGTCTTGGCTGTCCTGGCCGGCTAAAGGAGAAAAATACAGGAAATTAAGGATGTGATGCATTTCTATCCAACTTTTTTCCAATAATTTTAGAAATATATTACATATCAATTGTTCTAATTTTAAACAATTATTCTGATCAAATTCAATAATTCAATGCTCTTGAACAAACTGTTTTCTTACTCTGATTTTCTCTTGTTGTAGGGATTTTCAATTTTCGACTCTTTGAAGCGGATCTCGCACATTAAAGGTAAGGTTTCATACATTATCATAATAATCCATAATCTGTTTGTTACTAAGATCAGATACATAATGAAAATCACAATAAACTAGTTAAAATTATTGAGCAAAGATCTTCCGTAGATTTACTCTGAAACTTGAATAGGTTCTATCACACGGCACTTCCCGCACTTCAGGAAAACAGGCCTGATTAAACACTCAACCAAATCACCTTCACTCTCAATCAATCATTCACACTCTTGTGGAGCGCAATCAATGAATCCAACAGGGAAAGTATTCTGGGATGCCTTCCTCATCTCTTCACTTTATTAGTTGAAGTGTGGAATGGACTGAATGGTGGAATCTTTGTTTTTAACAATTCTGATCCACTTCCCATACAGTTTCTTCATCCCCTGCTCGACGTGACAATATAATTTCACTCAGAGTTCCAGCACGTTTCATTGTTTGGACAAATCAATCACTCTGTCGGAGCTTCCTCTCTGAAGCTTTCAGCTACATGGCTTTAGTGATTTCGAGAGACTAAGCTGAAACAAGACAGCTAGTTCCGAATCTGGGCGGATTTTCCCTCTTATCATATTGAAAGTTCCATCTTAGAGCTCCAAATACTTCAAATCAGAGGCTTCATTGAGGGGAATAAATGAAATTCGATAAAACAATATCTAACTGTTAAAAGGAAATTGAATTTTCAAGTCAAGCCGAGAGGTTTGTAAGTTTTGTTGAAATTGATGTTGTTTAATAACCTAATAACTCTGTTGGAGTAAATACATTTTTTTCAATACAAATCTCCAGGTCACTTGAGTCAAATGAATTCCACATTTCTCAATCAGAATGTAAGTATTTTCAAATGGCTAATTTGAAACACAGTCTATCAACTTCAACAGAGTTATTCAGTGAGAACATAAATTGATTTAATATTGCAAATGACTCAATTCATGCAGTTCAATATCCATAAATCTGAAGAATTTACTGCTTTTACAATAGTCATCCTGAAAAAAAGCGTCTTTAAGGATGAGGATGTGAAAGAATTTAAAGAGGATATCTTAGTCTTTGTGTATAGCGATCTCTTGGGATCTAGCAGATAGGTGATGGTGATAACATGCAATGACTACAAACAAGATTTCAAAATACAGATACTTATCACCAGTCTGCATTACCTTGGCGAAAAGCCAAACTCTCCAAGTTGGTTGGATGTAGAAGGCAGAAGGGAGATAGGCAAGAGGCAAGAGGCAAGCAAACTAGGGTGCTGTGAATAAGCGGATGATCAATTTAAATAGTAATTCGACAGTCGGTCGGTCCTAACTGGGTCATATACTACTGAGCATCCAGTTGTGCTCATCTCTGAGTTGATACGACTCAGTTCCTGGATAATGTTCTGATTGAAGTTTCATCGCCACCCCTCCTAGATCCGCAACAACTCAATCAATCAATGATCAAACATAATGCTCTGAGTTCTGTTCTTATCTTAGCCAATAAATTTGTTTTTTCTTGAATAAGAATCAATCTATTTGATAGCTCGGGACTTCTGAGAAAGAAATGAGTTGAATATTAATTGATTACGTACCTTTGGTTGAGCAAAGAAGTGATAGACTAGTAGCTAACCCGTGCTCCGCAAAGGTTTATTTGAAGGACAAAAAGATTCAATAGATTGAATCTAGACAAACTAACGTAGTTGACGTACTTGAGTCTTAAAAATTCGAATCTTGAAGAACTGAAAATAAGCCTACAACCATCCATCGTAAATTAAGAATATATATGCGAAATTTCAAGTTATCAGTTCAGTAGTTGAGACGTGAAGATGCGTCATTCGTATACTTCCTATACCGTATACATGTGTACGCCAATTTTTTCCTTTATAATATTATAGATGATACACAATAAAAGTTATTCTTATTCTACACCCATTATATTACCCATCATATTCGAATGAATAAATGGGTACTGACTGCTGAGCCATCTACTCTCATTTTAATTCATTTTTTTCAGTATTTGAGCTATCTAGTTCAAAAATGATATTGAATGCCTCCCAGAAATAAATATTGTGTACAGTGAACTTGATGTAAATCATATTGGTTCAACGCATCGGGAGTTGTCCCTCAATAAGCCGGCGGTGAGTTATTTATCACAAAATTATTCATTACTCTTTTAAAATTCACACCCCTCGAAAACTTGATTTCTTCCTGATTTTAGCTAGTTATTGAGAATTTTAGTGTTTGTTTACTCTTCAATGTATTATGATACTCTTCATTGTATAAGCACTTTAAGACTTCAATTGAACAATTGAGAATTCTCAAATCGGCATGGATTTCGGAAGAATCATTTAAATTGTGACTCAAATTCAATTACAATAAAATGAATAGGAATAAAATGAATGAAATGTCTAGAAATGAATAATTGAATGCATGCAATTTGAATCGAGTGGTGTTGGACGCATCAAACTAATTTTGTCATAGGTGTATCGTTCACGAATTAGGATGTACTCGTAGTCCTGCATTGTGGATTCAAGCTGTTGAGTTGTTTATGAATACTGTCTTGGGTAGTGACATGATTAACAACTTGATTTTCCTCAATCATTTCAGACATTGAATACAAATCCCACAAGCGATTCGCCGTGGAAATCAATTCCATTATTCCGATTACATTTGAAACAGTTATAGTTGAAACTACTTTGTTTGATGGTATGATAAATCTAATTGTTTACCAATCTAATTATCCAATAGACGGCATGTTATTCAATTCCCAATATTTACCATAGATTGGTAAATTATTGTTATAAATACCCAATATATGTCATCGATTGTTAAATGAAGGATCAATAACAATAATCAAATTTTCCACCTAATTTGGAATTCAGAAGCACACACAATATAACTTAATAAAAGGGATGCTTGATAAACATACTTATCGCTAGAGAATGGGAATCCAGAAATGACAAAAGAGACAACGAAATAGAAAGAAAATATCAAATATACTGTCGCCCTTAGTTAAAATCAACAGTTAATAAAACAAACAAAAATTAAGTTGCATCATGAAAACCGAAAATGGAATTATCAAATTTAGAAAGTAATCTCAGAAACAGAAAATTCTATAGCAGCCTACTTTGTCTGCTTTACATTGGAAACGTTCTAGATTGAATCATAAGAAATTCAAAGGACTCTTATTCAAGAAAGAAGAATTGAAAGTTATCAAAGATATTTCTCAGAAGTTAATCATAAATAACAATAAATATTCCGAAGACAGATCAAAATAAAGTATAGAAAACACTTAGTATGATATATCACGAAAATTTTACATAGGAGGATTATTTAAAAATATGTGACATTAAAACCAAATGTAGAAAAGCTATGGTCCTTGAAACTTCAATCGATTCTTTACAACTTTAAGACAAAAAACATTTATCAATTATGGACCTTCAATAATGTTATATAGTAGTTCAACTCTAAGTAATTTAAAAGATAATAGAATATAAATTTGAAGAAAACTGAAATTCCCAGGTTGGATTCTTACAGAGAAAATAATGGCCTCACATTTCAATGCAAAGATACAACCGAAAATCTATTATTCAAAAAGATTCGTAAAAATGTGTAATCTATTAATCCTCAAGTCCCAAATCCCAAAGTTACGATTTGACAATAAAAAAATGAGTCTAATTCAGCACTTTTCCCCCCTCCCCTTTGAAAGTTTATAGTCACTGAAACCCATTGAGTCACATCCGGAATTCCTGGGAGGTTTGTTTAATTTAGAAAGAAAGTTGTCACCTCAAAAGCAAATTTGAAATTAAGCTCTGTGGTTGAGCTCTACACGTCTAGATGGGACAGGAGACTGCAAACACCAAGCTAGGCTTGGCTTCCATGACCGCCATCAATTCAGAGGCATCTCAGCGGTTCAAAGACACACGTTTACAAGACATTCATGGACCTGTACATTCACCGTTTTAGTAGCGGTTATTGGAGATTAATATCCATCGTAAGGCGACAAATTTTGATACTCTCTTCTTACATAATTTAAAGCATTTACTAAGGCGGAAAAACTAAAATATGCCATGGGAACAGAAGGTTCTAGAGCCAAATACTACCAAGCCTAAAGCTGGCATAAAAGCCATGATTAACACAAAATACTGAGACTACATTTTGTACTGCTTACAACAGAGGACAGATGCTGAGTGAAGCCACTGTACCCTTGCCTTGTCGAGGACAGCTGTGTGATCCGCCATACTAGATTCTCGACTATAGCAACCTAACCAACGTTAACTGTGATTGGCAGTTAGAATTTTCTTGAAAATATTCATCACAATTTCCGCCAATAGAATGGAACGGTACAACTATAATTTAAGATACATTCTCCCACCAAGTGAGAGCTGTTTTCCAAATTCCTAACCAAATAAGGCATTATTGATAAATCAATCAAACAAAAATTCCTTGCCTTATAAGGTCATGAACCAAGCTGATGCTACAGGAAAATCGATGATTTTCCTAGTACCATACCTTCTACTCACACACTTACAAAGTCGACACTACACAACTGTGCCGGGCACTCTCTTTAATTCAGGCCTTTTCCCAAGTTATAATAGTAAATTTAATACGCAATAGACTAGAGCCATTATTGTAAGTGAGTTAGCGAAATAAATTATTTTCTCTCTCTATTATGAACGGCCATGACTTCGAGTTTCCCATGATAGATATTTAAAAATTGTGGCTCCGAGTCGTCGAGGAATGTAGATTATGGAATTATCTCTAAAACTTAGCCTTCTTGTCGCGACATAAAATGCGATAAGTTGGAAAACAGCAAGCATTGAAATTATAACAAACTACCGATTTTGCAGTTACTATTTGGTCCAAAGGCTGTAGAAGCCACGCGACGATTGGTCAAATTGATTCCATTCGCCCAATAGGAGACCTGTTTCTAAATACAGTAGTGGGGATTCCCCAGTCGAGAGACCAGATTACGTTCCGGAGGACACTTTGCTAGGAGCACTACGAGAGTAAAGATGTAGTCACTATGTTTCCCCTTTTTGGGCAGGTTTATAAGTTTATTTCAGTAGTCAATGTAGGAGCTAGTTTTATTTTTTATTAATGTTTAAATTTACTAGTAGTGCCATGTCCTGAAAGGTTTAATTGTGTTTCTTCATCATGTACGAATAATTGTTTCTTCAAATAACCGCTAAGGTACGTAAACTAAGGTTAAAATATAATTTAGGGAAATTAATTAAGTGAAACTTCAATCAAAAGATTTTATCAACAAAGCCTGTTATTTTTCAAGTTAATAATATTGATTGAGAATAATCCTTTTGATTTTATTAGTGATGGAAGATACTTATAATTTTTTTCTACAGAAGTATAGAAAGTTTTCAGTTACGTTACATTTGAGTTATTGTTCCTGGAGATATATTATCGTAGAGTATTGCTGAAAGTCAGGAAGATAGCCTTTAAATTGAAATGAAACTTTTAAGAATTGTTCATATTGAGTTTATGACATTTTTTAATTTATATTTTTCAGACTCTGTTTTCTTATGTCATTAAGGCTTTTGAATGATTTAGTAAATTTTTTATGATAGAAATCTTAATAGATGAAGAAGAAAGTTTTTCTTCTCCAGGAAATTAATATTAATGAATGTTCAAATTTTAATACAATTTAAATTATTTTCTATGTGTCTACTAATTTTATTTAATTAAAGGTGAATCTTATAAGGCAAACATTATCTTTCCTTAAAGTGAAATTTTCAATATTTTTTTCTTTTATTGTGTTATAAAGTGTCTTGTTTTATTAGGTGATAAATTCATAATTTCAGTTGATACTAGTTTTTGGACTTGTATTTGTAGGTAAATCAAATCATAACTCTGGAATGTTCATTTTTAATTAAGGTTCTGAGCAGTTTTGGGCGAATGCCCGTTATTTACACTTGGATTGCGTCCTATAGTTCATAAATAATAAATAAAATAAATGTTGGCTGGCGCACAAGTTTCCAACAATACTAGCCGAGCTACTATATGAAAAATTATATTTGATTTCGCAAACCAAACGAAAAATATCATATAAGTTAGCATCATTCCAATTTGAATTATTTGTGAAGAAAGATCCATTAATTCTGATAAAAAGAATCAGTAGTTTAAAGATAAAAATCTATATAAAATGAGGATTCAAAGAATGAGAGAATTCAATTAATTGTAATCAATAGATAACTCCTGTTTTAGCTTTGATGAATTGTAGGAAGAGTTAGAAATTAATGCTGTAATACATTTATTTACAGCGGTTCATGTGTGTTCCCAAACCAACTTCTTGTACTACCACCCCTTTGGTTCCGCAACTTTATGTAACACCGCTTCAAGACACCCGTTCAGACGACAGGTCTAGGGACGTAAGAGGACGTCGCCGTCAAGCCAAATTCAACCGGTAAAAGCTCACCGCCAAAAACAAGGTACTGTAACCCCGACGATAAAGCAACGTACAGACCAACGAAAGTGCAGTGTAGTGAAACAAAGGTTCATTCGAGAATGTCAATCAAAAGTGGGGATTCAAAATTATTATGAAATGGGTTATATGGGTTACTATCGACGAAACTTGGGTTCAACGGGCTTTTCTATCTTGAGTAATTTTATGTTGAAGTTAATTATTTGTTATTTTATGACTGATATTGTTTGGTTTTGTGACGTATTGCTATCTAAACGGGGATAGTAATGCGCCCCCGAATCAGATGAAGAATGTCAACAAAGTAACATGAAATTGTTGTTTCTGTTGTTCGATTTTAGTTGCCAATGTTTATTGAAACTGTTTGTATTTTTCAATTATTTCAAATTGTAGTGATTTTCTATAGTATAAACCTATTAAATCAGGCATGGCAAGATTAATTGAAGTTTTCTTGACTCTAGCCCGTTCACCTGCATGAATTAGGTATAGACTCAGGTATTTTCTAGATGTGTCGGCCTATTTCTAAATTCTAAATTTTATTCAAAATTATCTTCTTTGGCACACAACGCAGAAAAGCAAAGCAGCAAAATAAATTTTCATAAAAGACTAACTTCTCATGACAATCAGCATAATCTTCATCATTCATAATTGGAACAATGAATATTGTTACACATGATAAAATTGCAATTCATAAGAGTATTGACATTTTTATTGGTATAGTTTCGAGCTCATTATTTGCTCTGAATGCTGATATATAACAATAACTGTTGTAGGCACTGTATTTTTAGATTTATTGCATAATATTGTAATACAGTTTACTATTAGAAAGTGGAGTGTTTCTTGTACTCTACTACAATTTATCCTGATTCGATGAATAAGACATTGCTTGTAGGCTACAGTACAGTTGTTTCAAGTTCAAATATATCTGGGTAAGGCAGAAATCCATGAATTGTCATGACTTGAATACAAACATTCTTCAGAATTCAAACTTTTGATCAAAAATCTCTTTTGGTTTGCCACTGATCTCAATAAATTCTCTAATACACATTTGTAAAAAAGCCAAAACCAAAATTAAATACCTCTCCGATTATTTATCAATGGTTAGGATATCAATAATAATAGTGATATTATTGAAATATTCCCTTCTCAAAACAGAGTTCGCACTTATGCGGTTTCTCTTCAAGAAAATCGTTGCTCAGCAGAGTATAATCCACTAAATAATTACCCAAATGAGTATACAATAAATAAGTAATATGTCTCAACAAAAATAGTTTTCAACTCCAGAGGAGTTTGGAGTATATTCAGTAGTATAATCCACTGAAATATAAATGGGACAGAATCACCAACTCGACTCGAAAGATGATCGGAGTCGAAAAGGAAATCAGATTCATTCTCTCCGCTCCCTCCTTGGTGAAAGGCTACAAGTAGATTTTCCGACGAGTTTCCCTTTGCAGATTGCGGATTGCCGTTTTCCCCCCTCCCCCTTTCCTCCCTATTCGAATCCAGTGGAAATGCCATTCTGCAAAAATATGGCCTTATTTCCTCCTCGTGGGTGACAGGCTTTTTTAAAGATACGATTTCTTGGGTACTTTGGTTCCTCTCAAACACCTTTCAACGCCCCATTTTCAAGAATTTTTCATCTACTCTCTCACCAAAGGAATAAGAGTGTCACTTTCGATGCTTGGGATCCTAATGCATATCATTCATTTCTCTTTCTCCATTTCAGTTCTACAGTTTCCAAAGCATCTCTCTTGATCGTCTCTCTCTTCTCCAAATTTTCTTTTCGGTTTTTTTTTGCGTGAAAAAGGGCAGGAGTGTGGGCTCTGACTTCTCTTGTTTGTCCAAGAAATCTTTGCCGACTATGAAATGATTCAAAAGGAGCAATGCGTACATTCTCCAATTACCTATTTCAATAATATATTCTTGGTTAATAGAATTGAGTCATATGTTATCTATGGTATGATGAATGGAATTGTGAAGAGTATTGTGAGAGATTGAATTCTACGAATGGTTTCTAAAATATAGGTTGTTATAGCAATAATGAGGTAGTAGATTATTTCTAGACCTGGTGATGGTTAGCTGTGGAAGGACAGCATAATAAGCTGATAGTAAAATTAGTGTGAAAAGCTTTAATGTTTGTAACATTTATATAACAGTAATTATATGATTGAATAGCTGTTTTAAATTCCATATAGAATTATCAGCATTATAAAATGCATTATAATTACATTCTATACTCACTGGCTATAGCACATGTTAGTTTTTTGAAATTTGTCTTTTGCCCTCTGTGGATTAATGAAAATCCTGACTACCGCGAATAGTTTGATCTCATCGTAAACGGCACCTAATCATGGAATTCCATTTTTCTCACATTTCCAACTCCTGTCGTTCATTTAGAAAATCCCTTCAGGCTAATTGTGCGAACAATATCCCATTGATTCTCGTCCGCAG
The DNA here is from genome assembly GCF_014356525.2 of Nilaparvata lugens. Classification (NCBI taxonomy): domain Eukaryota; kingdom Metazoa; phylum Arthropoda; class Insecta; order Hemiptera; family Delphacidae; genus Nilaparvata; species Nilaparvata lugens. The sequence goes on from NC_052509.1 coordinate 48,965,052, forward strand.
TATTACTCTACATCATTCTACAACGTAGCTCCATCACTGGTAGTCTGAATCATCCGTGACCGAATAAATAATATTGAAAAATGTTGAATTCGACTCGTAGCGGTGTAATGGCTCTTTCAGCCGCTCGAGCGGGCTTTGATGGATATTTTACGTCGAGCTACTGTTGCTTTTCCATCTCCATTTCGGGATGGATGGATTTTTACAGAAGCACACAACATTTTCTCATCCGAAATGTATTCCCAACTGTAAAAAAGAGTTTCATTTTACAGTACTCATCTAGCTCGTTTCTATCAAAAGTTTTGAAATTTGGATTAACAAATACTCTGTTTGATGCTGATACTAGCGGCTCCGTTCACCTATTCCTCACAATTTCTAATACTAGTATATTTTACAATTTCACACATACATATTAGGCCTACACTATTTCAACTCAGAATTAGATTTTCCCATGAGAAATAGTTAAATGTTACATGAGTCATGCTATAGCATGTAGTTTTAGCATTTTTGTTTCTCCAATAAATCATGTTTAAATCAATTAAGATCCTGAAACATGTTGGGAACAAAATCACATTAAAAGTCACAGAATTCCAATTTTTCTAGTATGGCAAATTGACGAATGAGTTACTATGTTGCTAGAATAGCCATTTAAATTCATATAATAATTACCCAAATGAGTATACAATAAATAAGTAATATGTCTCAACAAAAATAGTTTTCAACTCCAGAGGAGTTTGGAGTATATTCAGTAGTATAATCCACTGAAATATAAATGGGACAGAATCACCAACTCGACTCGAAAGATGATCGGAGTCGAAAAGGAAATCAGATTCATTCTCTCCGCTCCCTCCTTGGTGAAAGGCTACAAGTAGATTTTCCGACGAGTTTCCCTTTGCAGATTGCGGATTGCCGTTTTCCCCCCTCCCCCTTTCCTCCCTATTCGAATCCAGTGGAAATGCCATTCTGCAAAAATATGGCCTTATTTCCTCCTCGTGGGTGACAGGCTTTTTTAAAGATACGATTTCTTGGGTATTCCTCTCAAACACCTTTCAACGCCCCATTTTCAAGAATTTTTCATCTACTCTCTCTCCAAGAGAATAAGAGTGTCACTTTCGATGCTTGGGATCCTAATGCATATCATTCATTTCTCTTTCTCCATTTCAGTTCTACAGTTTCCAAAGCATCTCTCTTGATCGTCTCTCTCTTCTCCAAATTTTCTTTTCGGTTTTTTTGCGTGAAAAAGGGCAGGAGTGTGGGCTCTGACTTCTCTTGTTTGTCCAAGAAATCTTTGCCGACTATGAAATGATTCAAAAGGAGCAATGCGTACATTTTCCAATTACCTATTTCAATAATATATTCTTGGTTAATAGAATTGAGTCATATGTTATCTATGGTATAATGAATGGAATTGTGAAGAGTATTGTGAGAGATTGAATTCTACGAATGGTTTCTAAAATATAGGTTGTTATAGCAATAATGAGGTAGTAGATTATTTCTAGACCTGGTGATGGTTAGCTGTGAAGGACAGCATAATAAGCTGATAGTAAAATTAGTGTGAAAAGCTTTAATGTTTGTAACATTTATATAACAGTAATCATATGATTGAATAGCTGTTTTAAATTCCATATAGAATTATCAGCATTATAAAATGCATTATAATTACATTCTATACTCACTGGCTATAGCACATGTTAGTTTTTTGAAATTTGTCTTTTGCCCTCTGTGGATTAATGAGAATCCTGACTACCGCGAATAGATTGATCTCATCGTAAACGGCACCTAATCATGGAATTCCATTTTTCTCACATTTCCAACTCCTGTCGTTCATTTAGAAAATCCCTTCAGGCTAATTGTGCGAACAATATCCCATTGATTCTCGTCCGCAGTAATACTGTACATCATTCTACAACGTAGCTCCATCACTGGTAGTCTGAATCATCCGTGACCGAATAAATAATATTGAAAAATGTTGAATTCGACTCGTAGCGGTGTAATGGCTCTTTCAGCCGCTCGAGCGGGCTTTGATGGATATTTTACGTCGAGCTACTGTTGCTTTTCCATCTCCATTTCGGGATGGATGGATTTTTACAGAGGCACACAACATTTTCTCATCCGAAATGTATTCCCAACTGTAAAAAAGAGTTTCATTTTACAGTACCTATCTAGCTCGTTTCTATCAAAAGTTTTGAAATTTGGATTAACAAATACTCTGTATGATGCTGATACTAGCGGCTCCGTTCACCTATTCCTCACAATTTCTAATACTAGTATATTTTACAATTTCACACATACATATTAGGCCTACACTATTTCAACTCAGAATTAGATTTTCCCATGAGAAATAGTTAAATGTTACATGAGTCATGCTATAGCATGTAGTTTTAGCATTTTTGTTTCTCCAATAAATCATGTTTAAATCAATTAAGATCCTGAAACATGTTGAGAACAAAATCACATTAAAAAGTCACAGAATTCCAATTTTCCTAGTACGACAAATTGACGAATGAGTTACTATGTTGCTAGAATAGCCATTTAAATTCATATAATATTTTATTGTATTCTTAAATTCAATACATATATTCAAAAAACGTATTTCTTCAGGGCTATTTAATTTGTTAGTTGAAAAATAACACCATAGTACCCTTTTAAGAACTGTTGAATAGAAAATACAAACGATTTTTTCATATTTAAAAGTTTTAAAAAGGGCTGTATGGTATTATTTTTAACTAACAATACATATAATATGAAGATAGTTTGTTTCTTTGCTGTTATGACATTTACTCTCCTGCTAGAAATTATAGTATCATTTTGAAAATGACAATATTGTGACCAATATAGAATGTTGGTGATCGGGAATGGTGACAACTGTTGTACGTATAAAGAAAGAAGAAACGGTTTTCGGGTATGGTGGAGACTAAAACATTATTTGTGACCAGTCGGAGGTTGGAGTTGGAACTGTTATAGGGGAATTGAAGTAGAGGGCTGCCCTACAACCGTAATGCCATTATCGAGTTGTGAACAGAGCTAATTTCGGTCTGACCAATATCCCCGGCTCTATTTCAGGATAGGATAGCTATGGGAAAGCAGCAGCAGCATCACTAGTAGTTATACATTGGCTTCTGACGGTTGTATTGCAGTGTGTGAACTCTTGAAGACAGAACGCGAAGGGAGGCGAGGAAGGATGGAGGATAAGGATGAGGTATTGGAAGGACAGAGACAGAGAGAAACACGAATGGCCAGTAGATAGGAGAGATGGAAGGGACAAATTTGAATTGGAGATGAGTTCCAGCTCAGGCCTCAGGCAGTCCCTCTCTAGCTCTACCTTCAACAATCCTCCTCTCACTGCAAACTGATGTAACTCTTCACACTTTCAAGCTCTTATGATATCACAGTGTTCACATACGTATAACCATTCTTCAGTGTCAAGCTGTAATGTTATTAAGTGCTGTGCAAGTAAGTGTCTTTGAATTGAAACAATTTCGACAAAGAGTATCAAAGTGACTTAATATCCAATGCCAATCAATTGTTTAGTGCTATACACTCTTCAATATTCATAGCTTCAAACGATAAAAACAATAGCAGATGGGAGTTCTGGTTCTATTGGGGTGCTCACAGTGGAGTTGGGGGGGAGGTTGTTTCACGAGGAGTTTGTCATTGAAATTCTTGGGGAAGGGGGGGCAGGCACCCATGGGTTATGATACTCCAAGCAAATGCTAAAACGTCTTTGTTTGAATAAAATATGTAAGTTATATCACTAATTCACTCGTATAATATGAAAATAGATCTGTCTGTCTGCATAGTACGTGATGTCTGTGGACAGTTTTTACACTTTTCGTATTATAACTACTCAATCCCTTTTCTTTGGAGTTTGTAATTTGAGCAATAATAAAATGAGCAATAATTCTAAGACCAAAAATTTCTCAATATGTGATAATCATAGTGTGAACTGATAACCCAGTGTCAATCAAATGTTAGAGAGAATATAATCAAAATATGAATTGGAAGCAATTCATAAGACTATTGATACCAATAATTTTCTTGTTTCCTATTCGATTATTTTTGTGATTTTTGTGATGATCTTGATGGATATTAAATGCAAATATTTTTTTGGCTGGGGTGATGCGCACATGAGCCTTTAGGCCTGTGCGTGGGTAATGAAACGGATGATGATGAGAGATGAGTGGACCTACAGATTTAGGTGGGCTCCGGTAATCTTGAAGATATACGGTATCTGCCGTATCCTGCTTTAGATTGGACTAGGAGACAGTTTGGTGCAAATGATTTGGAAGGTACTCGAACAGAGGCAAAACCACTTTGCTCAACTGTTGTACTTTCTCGGTCCATTTATCATTGTTTAACAGTTTAATCCGATTGAAATGCGACCACAGAGTCAAGGAGACAATGTAGGCTACACTGAGTGATATTGATAGTCGGACTCTGAATGAGTATTTGCTAGCTATCACGGTCCTCGATCATATCCGGCCCGTTAGCTGCTAGCATTATTTCCAGGTTGGGCTGTTTTCGATAGGTTTGCTCTCTGGGTTTCGGCTGGTTCTCCTTCCACCGTTAACGCCTTCACTTGATGTATGGGGCAAAGCGAGCAAGCAAACGAGAGTGCGGTAGATTGGATTTGAATTGGAAATCAGCGGCTACCCAACTCTAGCTACTGGAGCGCTCACTTAAACCCTACCCCACCACCACCCACCCTTGCCTTCTAACCTTCAGCCATCACAACACTGAGCCTGGCGTTAATTCCTGCTGAATTTCACGTATACAAGAAGTGGTGGTAACTGCAGCCTGGTTGGGGATGGCTAGTGGTGGAAAAGAGGATAAGTCTTGCTTCCAATTATTACAGGCGCTGGTATTAAACGCAAACTTCGCCGTCCGCTGCCTAAATATGAGTGTATCAAATTTTGCAAGCCGCTCGAGTTATTGGCAACTGAGTCTCTCTTGTTCAACCCTTGAGATGAAAATTGCACTTGCTGTGCTGGTTGAGTCGAGCCAATGACTGAGTGGATTGAAACGCACAATTCGATTAGGAAGATTGAGGAAGAAAATTCATGCTCTTTGAAAGGGTTTGGTTTAGATTTAAAATGGGATGCAAGTTTAATACTTTACATTTTTAATCTCGGTTGCGTTACACCAACATTAGTGGTGTCGATCTAATATTCAATTTTTCATCCGGTCAACCTTTCTACATTATACTGTATTTTCAAATAAGTAGTGTAGTATGACTTATTTGAATTGTCAACAAGTGTACATATTAATTAAATTAATGATATCAGTAAGAATTTCTAATGAGATATTCGCTGTTGAAATTTTCAAGTAGTATGTTAGGGGTAGAAAAAAATAGCTCATTACTCTCCAGACTAGATAGCTTTAGTATTGACAATAAAAAAAAACTTATTTGAATTAGTAAGCTAAGTAATACTACTTATATTTGAATTTCTGAGAGATCTTTTTTGTGAATGATGCCCACACAATCTTTTGTTGTGCGTGGGTGATGGAATGAGATGATTCAAAACCATGTCCTTCGCTGGATTCGAACCCACGATCAGGCGCAGCGAGAGTAGAGTGTAGTTGTTATGTCTTCACTACAGTTTTAAGGATTATCAAATTCAAAGCAACATGAGAAGCTGCAGATAGAAACTTTTATACCGGTAAATGAAAATTAAATAGAGTAATAGAGTTTATAATATGCCAACATAAAATAAAATGCCCAATAAGGTTATCGATATAAGGATGAGAAACAATATCAGCTGCACAGATCATGGAATAATGATTCTTCAAATAATCATCCAACCAGCTTCTCATATCTTTGGATAATTCCCCTATGTTCAATCCTATTTTTGTAAGGTCTCCTCTATACATGGATTACATGTTCATCTTCATTGGTTGTAAGATTGGTTGTTTATCGAAATAACTCTTACTTCAGATTAAATGAAAATCACAGTTCGTATTTTGAAACAATTTTTTATGTGCAGTTGGATAATCCTTGAATATATAGTAAAAAGCAGTTATTGTGATATATTTGTCAACATAAAGACGATCTGCGGTTGACAATCCAGTAATGCATTTTATGATAAATATTGAATAGGATCAAAAGTGATAAGAATGAGTAACCCGGGATTGTCTTCTGAAGATGTAAATTTGTATAGCCCTTACAAGGTCTATATGCTTTCAACGAGTCTTGACAGCTATAGAAAATAATTTATTTTCTCTGAAAATAATTTATAGAGGTTGTGAACTGTATACAACCTTCAAAGTTTCATGAGAATCGGAAATAATCCCGTCTAGTGGATAATTTTTTCAGTATAACTCCCAGATAACATTTTCAAAGACCATTCAATTAATTTCAGTATCGCATGACGGCAATCTCGTTGCTGGGAAGGGGGAAGAATTTAATAAGCTTTCGGCCTAATAAAAGCGAAAAGAATGCACGACCACTGTGCCGCTATTATAATAAGACGAGAGCAATGTCCGAGTAAGTAATCAATATGCCAGACTTTTTCTGATTTATAGTTTTTCAGTTGCGACTCCCATGAATCACAGAAAAAATCCGCCTGGATGAGGGAATATTTTCAAGTCCATTGTTCTCGTTCCATTGTATGGAAGCAAAAATGGTTTTTCCAGGCTGAAAATAAGCAGGGCGGAAAATGAGAAGAGCTCGCAGTAGGAGTTGAGAGTAAACAATAAAAAAGATGACAGAAATCTGTGCATTGAAAGGAAAATGTCACCCAGAACTCTCCTTTAATAGACATCCCTGCAGTCTGCTAGGATTTTGTGGCACCTTTTATCTGTTGTTTCAAAAATAAAACTGTTTCTGTAATGAAAAAAGGAACTTAAGATCCAGAGCCCTCATTAAGCTACAAAAATATTTTAATTGTGTCATCTGTTTTTTGTCTGCGCATGATTTTTCCGAAGCAAAATTTCTCTTGGTAAAGGACTAAGATTATATTTTATTTCACCGTAAGGTTTTATAGCTTTGAATGTTTATTTATTCCTCTTATTTACCGATAAAAAGCATAGAACAGCTATTTCACAAACTAAAGCACAGAACAGAAACTTTCACGTGTAGTTGTAGAAAAAACTTATTATAAGTCCTTATTAATTGAAATCATCCAGAATGATAAAATTTAGCGCATTATCAGATCTGACCAAAATAGAGCTTAATAAATGAAATGAGTTCCATCAATTCATTAAAAAGATTACCATTATCAGTACCTCTCTACAGTCTGTCAATTCTATTGAAATTTGATAAATTTAACAGTGATCTTGTGCTGTTGGAAAAACACTGAGTTAATCTTTGACGTTTTGGGCATTAGTTAACGGTGATGGACTTGGACCGCAGCACGACTGATTCATTTGTTAGGTGAGGCGTTTAGGCATTTAAATGGTGAAGTTGTTAATCCGTTGTCAGTGAGTGAGTGACTTGGACGCATCACGCATCACACCAGTGACGTTGACATTAATCTGGCTCCGGGACCACCTGTGGATTCTGAAGGATCAATACACCATTATAATTCTATGACAATAGATAATCGGATAACGTCACTCACCTACTCATCCACAGGTAAATTAATTTCATGCCTTTCAGGTGACAAATAAATAGTGATCCTATCAGGAATTTGTCGTGAATTATATTGGGCTGATAATGCTATTGTGATGTGAAGATGAACTGCTCTGTACCTGTAATCAGCTTGTCAGATGAAGGGATCAGGATGCTGTTAGAAGGCTAGAACTATAATTATTATTACTGTTGGAACCAGAGAGTTTAGACTTAGAGGATACTTCTTGTCATTCCACACTCTATGAGTGAAGCTAGATGATTGAACTATTTCCTCCTGATAGTATTCAAGAGTCAAACTTACGCGATGTACTTCTTGAGAACGAACAATTTAATAATTTTGAACCGTTAAATTACATTTGATAATTCATGTATATAGATTTATTTGCAAACATACATATTTTACCTAGGTTTGAATGCGATTATAATAATAATATGATGAATACGATTCAACTCAGTAAACGAAGGGGTATTTTTGTACTCCGAGGGATTTAGGTGTGAATAACAGGAGTATGTATGTAAACTTGATTCGAACTTCATTATTTGTATGAGTTATAAGCTTTATTCCAAACTCTTGTTCAGAAGTTAATTGCTAGTAATTTAACTGAATGACTCCATTATTCGAATTCATCATCTATTGTGTTGGAATGGTATCCATCATCCTCCATTCATTCAAAAAGAAGATCATCACGTATTACATACAGAGTTTTTTTTGTAAAAAAAGGCACATGATTAAGACAAATTGTTGATGAAATTGATCTCATGAATCAGTTATTATTCAGCATTATTTCAAGTTTTTCGTTTTTGGTCAATCTGCAGTAGAAACATTTCATACAAACATACGAGCAGGAATTTCATATTTCACACAACAAGCATGATGAATCTTCTTTTGGAATTTTGTCAATTAAGGTCGCGATTTTCAGACAGTTGAATCAACCCCGGGCTGTAATTGGCACGAAAATCCACGTTGAATCATTAAAAGTAACGACCAATTATTTTTGATTCTCGATAGATTTACCGAACCATCCAGGAAAATGGAGTTGAACGATGATATAATTAATAGAGTACAGAAGCACCAGACTTTCCTTGACCAGGATCCTAGTTGAAGAGGATCTCGTTAGATGGAGAGCTTTGTTACGAGAGGTACATTAAGGATGAAGGTATTTCCAGATCGCAGCCTCCGCCCACCAGAAAGTTAAGGGGATCCTGGACTTCAAGGATAGAGTACTTAAGAAGGGAAGGAAGGATTTTCCTCAATGAAGACGGTATTTTGAACAACAAGGATAAGCGGTGGTAAACTTTCTATCCCATCACAACCTACACTGTTTGATTAATCCCTTAATCAAGGGTCTCTACAAACATGTAATCCAAGTGGGGTTTTTGCAGAATAATCCAAGCTGTTGGCAAAAGCCGAGAGCTTGTTGAGATGATAATGCTTTGGAGGTGAGTCTTCGAGTTTTCGGTCCCGAATCAAATGGAATCAGAAATCAAGCACAATACATTACGGGAAGTACCTACACTTAGTTTATCCTTCAATTGGGAAATCATATTCTAATTATTGGAAGTGGGTATATTCTAAAAAATTCAAATAACACCTCAATTTGATGCTTCAAATGATCTACTTTCAATACCGATATTGGTCAAAACGCACGTTTATTTTAAATTTCCAAAATATTTGTGATTGCAGTATATTTGAGTCGATAGAATAAATAACGATTTACAACTAAAGTGATAGAAGAATCTATTATCAATCATTCATCCGAATGAATCGAGTGATTTCTTGGAAAAGTTTATAATCCTTTGACATATAGTGGATTGACTCAGACTTTTCACAATATTACAACAAAATCAAGGTTGGTTGTCCCCAATGGTTCCCAGTGCATCTTCAGTTTTCTTTCAAAATACTATGAGTGGTGATTCATGATAGTATCAATGCTAAAGTGAACTAAAAATCGTGAATAAGATATTTGAGCGTTGAAGCATTTAAACTCCCTGGCCTCTAAATGTACAAATTGCAGAATGAAGTGGAATACTTTGTGGTGTATGAAGTATTGGTGGTTTGGTAATTCATTCATTAGAATTAAACTTGAACACTCTTGATGAATCGAAGAATGTAAATTGCGGAGTTATGAATTCACAGGCAATAAAATCATAGGACATAATAGAATGAATAAAGTTAATTCAAAAAAAAATAGTCAAAATAATTCCATCAACCACTTGAAAGTTGATTCATTACTCTTCAAAATAGTTTTCTCCGGTGTTACCTGACTAGATGCAGTTTGAACTCAGAAAACTCAACTCTTCACTGTCACTACATTCAATTGTAACAGTGAACCATCATGTTGGCTACAAACGAAACAACTATGGTGAGATTCATTTCAAGCTATTCTATTTAAAAGGGAAACTGACTGTTTGAAGTGAATCCAAGTATAGCTCCAGGATGACACTGGCTGCTGTTTACCTCAGCTGGACAATTGCACCCACACTGAATAAAATAGCTCGCTTCAACCGTTCTGACTTGTTTCCAGCAGTTGTTTGTTTAGAGGAGCAAATAATCGGACTGTTAACATGAATGATTTCAAATGTTTACACTGTCACGTTCAGCTCTGCTGCTGAATAAATATTGCCATGAATCCCACCTCGCCTGTATACTATGAGCTGACTGACAGCTTCTGGAAATCTACTCCAAAAACATGCTGAACATAGAATAAACAGTAAGAAATGTCTGGAAAGGAAAATATTTTCGGAGTGAGCGGAGAAAGCGCCTGTAAAATTTGAAAATGAAGACTCGCATTAATCTAGCATTTCATTAATTTAGTCCAAATAAGCAACACTCTGTAATATATCGAGGGAAAGACAAGTTTTTAATTATTTTCCCCATCTTACTTTATCCATCCAATCCAAAACTATAATTGAGAACCTGTCAATTCTTATCTGTGTATAATTCATTATGCATAGTGTCATGGATAATTGCCATAAATAATCAATAATTCAAAGCGGTGGATCTCATCCATATTAGGGTTGGATGAATTTGAAAGAATCCACTAAAGTTTATCCTTACGTGTTTTTCGCCCACATAGACTCTAGGATTTGCGTGAATATTATCATTAAGAAAAGCTGTATTTTTAGAAAATGTCTAAATATTTTTCCTATGAATCAACTCGATAAGTTAGCATAGAAGCTGGAAGTAAGTTAGCGTAGAAGTAAGAGAATCACTGGAAAAACTACTATATTTTATACTTCTTGATCAGTGGTGAAGTCAGTCCGAGTCACCAGAGATTAGAACTAGGTACTGTATCTTGTACCTCTTTGCCTATATGTTGATTCATGTAGATCATTGGTATATTATTCATTCTAAACCTATTTAATAAGCTTGAATCTGGAAATACGAAGTCAGAAAATTGTATCAGAATGGACTGGATCATTAAACAACATATTCCAATGGAATATTGAAAATAATGTATTTCCAATTGTTTTACAAAGAATGGTTCTTCCGTACATCATTGGGAGACCAACCTATTCCTCAGGGCCTTCTTCAAACACGACTGCGGTTAATCACTCCGCAATAAATTAAATTTGCCCAAGGCTGTTGTCACACCTTTTCTCTCATTTCGGAAGAGATAACAGAATCAACAAAGCCGGAAATTCATCTCTCCTTCATTCAGCGAATTGCCCGGAAACAGTTCACATCTGTACACTTTGTCACCCTCCAGTATTGGCAATTACCGACCGTCAAACATTATGTCAAGTCTTTGCAGTTTGTTTCTTGAAAAAGTGGCTAGACAATTATGATTGGTTGTTTTGATATAATCAAGCTTTTGATGGAATGATAACAATGTTCCAACCCCAGTATCCAGTAGTATCTGGTTATCATCTGAGGCTTAATTATAGAGAGAATTTGGTTCGATTGTACGATTTTAAATTAAAGTTTTGTTAGCGTACTCCACTTTTTTCTCAACACATATCATTGATCACATTCATCTCAATTATTGCACTTATAATTAAACCACTTGATATTTAAAACAAACACTACTATTTTTCATTTTTATCATTGTAAAGATGTATTCATTATTTGCGTTTTGAAAGTTCTGAGTGATTCAGTTATTCAATGTCTTGAAAATTTCGAAGCATTGAGTTATTGATTCTCCCTATTAACTCGGAATTAATAAAAATGATCCATCATTTTTAGAGCAATATATGAAATGTTTTTATTCAATCACTAATTTTTTGCAGTTTTTGCGTCCAAATTTCATCAACAGAGCTGAAATTTGATAGATATTGTCTTATTTCTGATAACTTCAACTCTACATTTATAATTGTTATAATTATATAGCCATTCAACATTCTAATAAACATACTGTACCGTATTTGATACTTTGCAAATAAGACTAAAATTATATTTTTCATTGTTCAAAATGACACATGAAAAAAGAAAGGTTTGTTGAAGTTTGATGTGAAGGCAAAAAGCAATTTGAGTTGATCAGACTCAACAATCTACGTTAAGACTCACAATAAGCTGCGAATACTGCAATATGCTCTCAAGGGACATGTTGCAAGCTGTGTTGACCATGGCCCACAGCTGAGAGCAACCCAAACTAACAACCTACTGGAACGAAACAGGAACGAACCACTCTCACATTCAAATGCTACAATACTTTCATTTCCAAATAGCAAATGGAACCCTTGCTACTGCAAAGCTGGTTGGCAAAAACTGCTTCCATAGCAGAATACATGTGAAAAGTGGCTGAATGTTTCGACGTGTCAGATAAAACTCGGTGTGATGATTGGGGATGTATATCATGGTATGAGTATCTCATGCAATTTTGAACTACATTTCTTGTGAATCACAATGAGCAAGCTGAATGCAGCAACAAAAATTTTGAAATTTCCATGAATGGTCTTAATCAATCGAGGAACATTATCACGTCATCATGATTGATTTAAGCTGGATTCTCTTGAGCTGATTGATTTAAGCTGGATTCTCATGAATTTGGTATTGGTATTAAATTTCTTGGTGAGGGCTACTGTAGTAATCTGCTAATTGAAAAAAATCAAAGTACCCTTCTTAAAATATTTTCTTTATTACTTATGACAATGGCATTAATAATGCATTAAGTTGAAACATGTCGTGAGTAATAAAGTGAAGTTTTGAGGAGTACTTTGATATTTTTTTAATTTTCAGATTAGTATTGGTGTACGTACGCGGTACAGTGAAGATATTATCCCCTTGAGTTCTGGGACTATTCCAATCCAGCTCGGCCGACTGAGTATGACTAATAGTTCCATTAGAGCTTAGGGAAATAATATTGGACTCATACATCGATACTGATTTGGGAATCCAACCTTAAAGTTTTATCCTTGATATAGTGTCTTTGCAGATATTTATTCCAAGCTCACCAGCGATCTATGCTCAGATTAACCACTATTTTCATGATTTTCGAATGGTTTTCTCAATTTTGACGTTATTTATAGGTATGTTCAACATATTGATTGACATACTTTAACCTAGGAGCAAAATGTTCTCTCAACAAAGCATTTGCGTTTCCTTTTGTGCGTGGCAGCTCCACCTGCACCACCACTTCCAACTCCACCTCTACCACCACCTCCACCCGCGAGGAACAGGTGTAGCGTTTCAATAGGGGCAGCGCGCAAACAAATGGCTTGTGGTGACGTGTAAATAATTAATGATTTCGCTGAAATCTGACTTGCAGTTAGTGCGCGTGCGCGCGCGTGTGGCATACAACTGAGAGTGGATTTTGAAAATGATGAATGATGGCACGCAAACAAGCACAAGGGCTGGTTTGGACTCGCAGTCGCAGACGCAGACACATGTCCCGGTCTGTCGGCCCGGGCAGGTCCCTTCTCCCCGGGGAACTCCTATCTCGCGGCAGTCATGACACTGTGAATAATGTCCGTCGACCACACACAGACTTGCATTAAATTCGACTGGCTCTCTGTGCTAGGGTGTGGCTGACTTTTGGACTCCCTTGTTGTTCCTGTGACGTCACTAATTAGAATAATATACAGCCTCCCTGGCTACAAGTAACTAGTGCGAACCGCAGCTAACATCGGCTCTTAATCTGATATGCCAGTTGATGTTCATGGTACACCGCAAATGTGTTCTGCGGTGGAATGTGCCTTGCTTCTGGATACATTCATGCGTTGACCATCCATATAAAAGTGACGATGCACGGAGAACCGTAGTCAGTCTATCAGTGAGTCTATGTTCGAAAGTTCCTTGGACGAGAGAATCCTGCAGAAACCTTTCCATTTTTCTCACAATCATGAAATGCCAACTACGGAACAGCAGTGATTGGTTCAGCTCAATAGAGTCTGGATATGAAGTTGCAAAAACATGGGAGGTTTTTATTCAAATTCAGATTTTTGTACTTGTCTACCTCACTTTCTTGTTGTTGACTGCACCAAATCAGTTGGAACTGTCAATCAGACATAGATTGTTTTCAAATGATGGACAAGAATATCGATTCCTATAAAAAAAGATTCGCAAAGAACAGGTGAATTTATCACTGTGTTCAAATAGAGAAAAAAAGATTCTAGTTACTTTTTTGTTGTTGCGATTTGTTGTGGAGTCTAGTGAGGAGGACTCTTCATTAGCTGCTCCATTGAACAATATTCCAGGTCGGTCACAAAAACAGCCTCTGTTTCTATTCTGGAGAGCCTGGAAAGCTTGTTTGTTTTGAACCTGGAAATTCTATCAGATTCTCATCAAGCTTCCATTCTGTTTTCTCTTTGTTCGATCTAAATGTGATTGAAAGCCTAATCAAGAGATAGTTTCTACAAACTGGAAGTTTCTCCTCAACAATGCATGCGATTTGCTTCATAAATCGTTCTCCTCTTGAAAGATCGTTTTGGGACGAGCACTTCTAGAGCTCAAAAAAACGTCTCGATTAGCAAAGAGCCGAAATAGCATAGAAATGATGATTAAATGGATCAGTGATGTTTATTGTCATTTCAAAACTCAAATCAATATTTGAACGTAAGTTCTATCAAATTTCCACTGAATGTTTCATCAGAACATTTGAACAAAATAATGCTCTTCATATATTTGCAAAATTCATAATTAAATTCGAATGTTTTGTTAACAAGGCTTTCGCACAAAATTTCTCCTGCCTTCAATCTGCTTTATGAAATAATATATACAATATTTGGAATCTTTGATGTGCATACGTTGATGAAATTACAATAGAATTGGTTTATAAGACTTTCAATATAAATGTTTCTTCAAGAGTTTTTCATACTGTAAAGCGAGTCGTTAATGTAATAAAACTCTTTGTAATAATCACTTTGATACCCAAATTTACAATATTTTATTGACTAACTGAACGCATCCACATAGATTGATAAGCAAGAGCAATGTACGGTTCTATTGTGTTTATGCATTACTTGCCTAAACTGGAGTCATAATTCAGTATCTCACTGGTTGCAAAACGAATGTCTGAAGCTCGTTAATCGTTAGATATTTTCTTTCACTGTGAGATTTAAAATTGATAAATAATTATGATTCTTATTATTTCTTGGAAAGACGTCATAAACGATAAGAACCATCACATTCGATAATTTTTCAACTTTTATGGAGATGACAACTACGTTTTGACGCTTCGAGCTCTATCCAATTATGAGTAACCTTATTAAAGTATTTCGCCTAGTAAAATATTACTCGTATTATTGACAGTTTGAATTTGATTTGGAATTACTATCTCATAAACAGGATGACAGGATAACGTCTAGACGTTATTCTTATAATAATTATAGATTCAACCTCTAAATTATTTTATGAACTAAATTCACAGAAATGATGGTTGAAAATTTTTCAGACACATATAAATCCAGGAATGGCAACAATGATCCGTGAGCACTCAAGCATACACCCTGTCACCCTTCAAAATTGGAATAATTCAACTCCTTTGCCGATTAACTCTTACACTAAACACGGCGAAAATGAAAAAATGACCAATCAAAAGCACTGATGCCTTCAAACTTCTATTGGAAATGCCCTCATGAATGCCCCTATCATTTGTAAATACCCTAAATAATGATTGCATGAACTCTGGCTAGCGGGGGGATTTTTTGAGCTGAGACTGATTACCAGTGTTTTGTGAAAGTTGACTGTTGATTTCTGAGCTGTCTCAATGATAAAAATCATCCTAAACACATAAACTTTTGTAAAAGAATAGAATAGAAATATTCAATCTTGGTTTAGAGGATTCAAGGTATTTGGTGTAAAGAGTGAGGCACGCTTGTGCATTTGCAACTGAATAATGCGCTTTACGTGAGAGAAGAGAGTGAGAGCGCCCGGGGCCACAAATGGACTTGGGACGATTGCTGCCCTAAAATGGTGCCCCGATAACCATTGGACTGACGATAATAGCGGCGATTATCGCCCGCATCCGTATCTCAGGCGCTGATTACCTTTTTACGATCCTCTTCAGGACCTCTTCTTCTATTTTTGGCAGGCCCCTCCTCGTTGACTTCATAAATGTCCATCTATAACTATTGAATCACGCATTTCCGAACACGATATGTTTGATAAATACTTCGACAACAGTGACTTCAAATTTAGCGTAACCTACAAAATCAGAACAAGACATTATATTAAGTATATCAAAAAATAATGCTCGAGACTTTAGAGATACTTTATTAGATTTCTTTATCAATCACAAGTTTATCCCTTGTAGACGAGTTTGATTATATATTGAAAAGTATGAACAGACAAATAATAAAACGATTTGAAAATGGAATGCTAATTGAACTACGATAACATAATATTGTCTTGTATCTGAATGTATATCGGCAGAGTTTGAACAGATAACCGTCCATTCTTCGAAAAGTATATCCAAAATATCCATTTCGTCAACACTATAAAAAGTACTGTGGAGAGAGGAAGAGAGAAAGAGATAGAGTAAGTTATAAAGATCCAAGATCTTATTAAGAGATCTCTACTACATCTTCACTTATACTCACACGATAAAGTTTCAAATCATTCCAGAAGTAGAGTATATGAACCAACTTTACTGACTTGTGCTCCACTGCTCAGTACAACAGTACGTCATTCGAGATCCCAACTCTCGAGCTGATTATTATCCATGCAAGACGTTTTTGCATAGCTCAGCTATACGACCAAAGTTGGTTTTGAGCATGAATCTCCAACTTCTGCAAATAATAAAGTTCTCTGCCAGTTGAAAGATTTGTGTCATGAGATGAAGATCACTTGCTAGAAGTTTCATATAGAAAACTACTATAATTCTTTCCCATTCAAATTCAATGAGTGCCTTTAAACCCTGTTTATGAAGATAGCTCAATCTGAGTTGATAATTTTTTTAAATTCAAATATTTGAAGAAAATTACAATTTGTAGAGACTTTCTCATTATTTTTGATTACGTTATACATTGGAATTTGACAAATATTTCATTTGTTTAGACTATTCAAACATGTTTTCTATGATTTTACTACATCTAACATGAATCTCGTCTATCGAGTCATTGAATTTGAAATAATCAACTTTTGAACTTTTCTCAATCAAACTTCAACATTATTAGATAGTAGAAGAAAGCTTTTAATTGAAAATATGAATAGATAACTTATCTCAAAATATAATTTTATGCTAATAATATAACTGAGATATTGGAAGCTCACAAACAGAATTTTACATCAGAATGGAGCTGAATTAGTTATGTCATTTGAGATATCTATTTGAATGTATGGTCCAGTTCCAAATTGACATGAAGGTAGAATATTGTTGTACCAATATCCTCCATTGAGTGACTGAGCTCTCTGATAAAAAATGTCTGTTTCGGAATATTCCAAAGCCCAAAAAATTGCACTGAAACACAAAAGGAATATTGGAAAAATGTTTCAATCCCTGTGGATTGGTTCACGGAGTGTCTGCTACTACTACACCGAGTACAAAATTCACACGTACCTCTACAGTTTTGTGAAGGTTCAATTCGTTCATCGTTCGAAACCCAACACATTCAACAAGTTTTAATTTTAGACGGACAAAAAGCCGCCGAAATATTTCATTAGCTCGCTTGTAAGCGACCGCTCCAACGTTGCCGGTAACAAATGAAAAAACTCCTGCAAACATTGAAAATATATTGCAACAGCCCATCGCAGCGTGAAAATTGAGTATTGCACTCAAAAAAGCCTAGCAGCATTGTTCCTGTTCCGGAGGAATAGTATTATTATCTTCGTTGCTGCAATCCATGCGATCTTATTTAGAAATAAATTTTACATCTTCATATTCCAATATTAATTATTACATGTGAAAATTCAATACAGTAGAATTCCCATATACATTCTGTCAATTGTATTGTATTGATGTTTCAAATGTATTAAATCATGCAAACTGAGAGGTTCAACGATTCATTTCTAGGTTACAGCTCTCTCAGTGAATTTGTTTACAAATATATTTTGACTATTCATCTCCAATTTTTTCTATATTGCAAAAACAGCTAAACCCTAATTGAAATTAAACTCTAGTTCTGCAGAATTCAAACAATAATATTCTCTCGTTCTAGTAGGCCTAAGTATATTTCTACTTATAATAATGCTGCCCAAAGTGAAACAAATCAAAATGAAGTCCATTGAATGAACATATATGATTCTACGTCATAATATTAGTATTGGTGAGAAAATACTGTAAATAGGAACTGTAAAGCTGCGTTTACACCAAAGCTATTAACAAAATGTTTATTTTTCCGTCCTTAAAGATTCTATTAGATTAAACAGAGCTTGAAACACATATGTTCATCATGTGTATGATAAGTTATGTTCAATCTAATAGGATCTTTAAGGATGGAAAACAAACATTTTGTTAATAACTTTGGTGTAAACGCAGCTTTAGAGTAGTTACACCATTATCAACCGCATGCAAACCCAGAGAGCCTGATTATCAGCTAAGTTTCAAGAGAATTATTAAAAACAACGTTCACCAGAGAGTCACGATCCAGAAAATGGAGTTTCAGTTTTATAATGGGGTATCTGTCCAAACTCATTCGAGTCATTTCAATAAATATGCTGTTATAACCGCTATAAGTATTTTAATTCAATATAGATTAATGGATATCAAGCCACAATATCAAGCTACCACTATCAGCCTGCACTATCATAGACTAAGTTGATTGAATTTTAATCATCTGAAAAATATGCATGAAACTCGATTCTGAAGCTTCCCCCGCATTTCTAACGTGTAAGTGATCATTCAAGAATTGCACTCGTTAATCTATAATCACATAAAATTTGGGCTGCCGTGTCTATTTTGTGTATACGGCACAAGCATCAACATTTTAAAGTTTCACTCACACTTCGTTATCAAGATCATTATTCGGTTTGACCCGACTTTGCAGGTAAATTGTTTTAAACTGTGCCACACTTTCTCCAAAAGTTGGATGCTGGGAACTGTGGGCCCACAATAGTAATGGGTTGGAAGCACACACATAGGGTCTCAGCTCGAGATTAGATCTGAATTGGAAACTACCGGTGGTCTCCTCTTTATAATGTGCACTCGTTTCTTCTGACCAAAGCACGTCCCTGAGCGAAATGGGACACTGTGCAATGAGGAGAATCAAGTGGATGAAAGAGATAGAGAAACGTTGTGGAAAGAACGGGGAGAGAGCGTGAAAGAAATAGGGAAACAGGGATAATGGGACACTGTGCAATGAGGAGAGCCTAGTGGATGAAAGAGATAGAGAAGCATCGGGTAAGAGAAGCAAAGGATAAAAAGAACGAAGAGGGGTAGTCATCTGTGTTGCAGATGATTGTTCGTTCGCTCCTCATCACCTTTTATTCTCTTCTTTCTCCTCGCATTTCTGAAACTACCGACCTCGAATTGGAAATTCACTGTACTCTCATTCACTGTCGGGACATCACGTTTTCTAGAAACTTTTCCACCCTTTTCTTCACTCCACCTAGATCCCCATCATCTGAATGGACAAGTGGTTAGTTTCCTTTTGAAACATGCATACACGAATAGAGTTAGTACATTGTACTCCAGCTAGAAAATAACGTCCTTGCTCTCTTCAAAACGTGTCGGGTATGAATTAGTGATGGAACCAAGTGGAAAAGTCTCCATTCATCAGCCACACTATTTGATCGTCTTGCTCTGAGCTATTGAAATTATTTCTATTGTTCAGCACTTTTTTCTATGGACAGTATTAGAAATATGCAGCACCTTAACTGAGAGCAGTATCGAAAAAAGTTTAGATAGACGTCCTAATCTAGGGGCGGTATTGGTAATCTCAATAAACAACTGTAGATATTTTTATTCTATTTCATTATTACAGTATTTTATTCTTGTAATTGTTATTCTATTTTATTATTATTATTTTTTAGTACGACTGACCTCACTTGTGTTGTTTTGTCAAGGATAAGTCGGTTATTAAAAAGAGCCAGGTATATACTGATATAAATGACCGAGCGAAGTGAGGTCTAAGATTCAAGTCGACGATTTTGCATTTCTCTTTATTTATGTTTATATTTATTTTCTCTTTATTCATGTTCCGCATTTACGGCGAACCGCGGTAATAGATTTTCATGAAATTTGACAGGTATGTTCCTTTTTAAATTGCGCGTCGACGTATATACAAGGATTTTGAAAATTTTTCAATTTAAGGATAATTTAAAAAGAAAAAGAGCCTCCTCCATACGCCAATATTGGAGTAAAAATCAGACAATAGAGTTATTCATCATAAATCAGCTTTCAAGTGGATTATTAATTACATGCAGTGACGCATGCAATTCAATATCTCAATGTGACAATAGAGAAACAATAGCTTAAGTTTCTTACGCTATTGTTTCTCTATGATGTAACTTAGTAAAAAATTCAGCTGTCGTGTGGACTATTAATTGCATGCAGTGAGGACTTTAATCTACTCGGAGTAGCATAGTATTTTCTCCCGACTTTTCTCTGCTTTCAACTCGATAAGCTTTTGATGGTAGTACCACAGCTGTTCACACCAAATTATTAGCATTGTCAATACAACAACCCAAAATGCCATTAGTATATACACCGATATCTGGCTGACACGATAGGACAGGACAGAATTTACTCTGATGAACAGTGTTATACAGTCTGATGAACAGAGGATACTGTGGTTTATAACTGCGCGAGGTCTACTGTTGACAGAACTACTAGTATTCATGATAGTACATACTGATTGAAATCAACTGGCTTGCATTGTTGAATTAATGGGAGCAAAACATGTAATCAGTGAATCTTTTGTCTTGAAGAAGATACTCAATTCAATCAACCCTTCTCGTTGGAATTGCTACAATTGGGTGAACGATAAATTGAATACTGAACTAAGGATAGATGGATAGAATAGAGCTATTGTCAGATAAATTCGGTACTTCAGTATGAAGGTATTATAGTATGATATTGTGTATGTAGCTATTTAGCCTTTAAAAACCCAGAAATTAACGTTCAGTCCATGAAATTAACGTTCAGCTTTGAGAATCTATTGAGTTTTGGATTAATATTCAAGACAATACCTAATTGATCTGTTGATGGAGGGGTAAATGGAACCTGATACACCAACTGACAAGAGATGTTAAATAAATTTATGTGAATTGATTAGAAAAATTTACTTATATCATAACAAATGTCGCTATTCGGATAGTGGAATCTGTATGATTTATTGTTGATCATCCTATTTTGATCACATTTGCGTATAACAAAGTAATGTTAACTTTAACTTCAGCATAAAATTCAATAAAAATATTATTAACCAATTACACCACTTTAGAGAAGAGGCATTATAATGATACTCCAGGATTGCCAGACAATACTGAACTATTGATAGATGGGTGTAATAGAGCTGTTGTCAGAACTGACATCATTGTTAGATAGGGTACTCAATTGGTTCATCAGTGCAAGCGTTTGAATATTAATCATTTCACATACCAAATAATGCTAATTACATTCAGAGTTCACCTGAGCCAATTATCAAATTACTAATCATGTCAAATTGATAATATGGGTAGTCATCAATAGTATCAATGGATACATTGATATCATTTCACAATGATGATTCCTATCACCAGTTTGATATTATCAATCAGTTTCGCCAAGTGTTTATAAATTAATATCTCCATCAAATGAAGCGTCTCTCTGTTTTTAAACGGATTTTGAGGTATTTGCTATAATTTCTATAACTACTGCTACGATGTAGCAATTACATAACAATTACCCTAAATAGCAATTAAAAATAGCAATTACCCTAAGTAGCAATTACCCTAATGGGCCGTATTTATGAACGATTCTTAAGTAACTGAAGTAATTCTGAACTAATTACTGAAGTAATCGAATTATTGTACTGATTCACTGAATGTTGCTCAGTCGAATTCGTTGAATAGAGTTGCTAGGAATTCGTTGCTCAGTCAAGTTATCGAGGAAAAACTTTAAACTTTCAAACCTCAATATTTTTCTCTAGATTTTGAAGTCTTTCAATAACAAAGAGAAGTTTTTCAACATTTTTAGCTTGATATGTACTTGAATTTCACCATTCCCTCATTTTTCCCTATTCTCCATCAATTAACGATGATTTATCGATGAGAGTTGAAAGTGTGCAACGTCAATTCCAATTATTGAGTTGAAGCTTCCAAAACAGTCCTCTGAAGTTTTGATAAGAAACAGCGAAGAAAGAAAAAGCTTTCAGGTATTCTTCAAGATTGAGTTGAAAGTTCTCCGATGCTAGAGGATCCGATTATCGTTCCTTTGTGAGGAACATTTTATCTTGAAAATCTCATTACTGAGAAAACTGTTCACATCTAATTTTTCTGGCATCCTCAGACAGTTTGTTGTTGTTAACTGATGAGTTTGGTGGAAACCCTGTTATAACAGGGAAATACGATTCTTGAGAGTCAACTATCAAACAAGCTACCTTGTTAGCATCTACATCAATCAAGATCATATTTCACATCCAGTTCCATTCATTCAATAACAAAAACTGCATATTTTTTTTGAATTATGCATATCTATTGATATCTCACTCGATAATTGATGGTTCTATAAATTTTTAATTCATTATAAATAACAGGTTTTTACCAAGGATAATTCCGACATAGTCTTGAAAAATGTGTAGGTAATTTATAATGGTGATAGTAAGTATCTTTGTTGATATTCTATCAATAGTTCAGTTTGAGCCCTTTTAGGGAATAATTATTATATCTTATTATCATCTTTCACCTTACATTTTCACATGGGAATAATAAAACTCTTATTCATGTTATACCAATTTAATTTTGTTTCCTTTGTGATTTTGATGATTGATATGATAAAATAAATGATTTAATCAATGAAAAGGTTCGTTCAGTATCAAATCGAAGTCAATATTCCCACTCACAAACTCTTCTCCCTCTCTAATCACCAGAATCAGCTTTTGACAGCAATAGAGGGAGGTATAATTTCAATGAACGATTTGGAAATGATTGATTCACAATCTCATTGGGCGAATTAGCGATAACTCCATTGTGATCAGCTCATTATTGCAAAAACATTTCGCAACTCACTTGTGGAACAAAGCATTATTGAATGTCTCCAATGGCCGCAAATCGATGCCACTAATCCTTCTGCAAAAGCTGAACCCCTCTCTGAGGCCGTGCAGGCGAATTAGGGAGGACGGTTTAGAGGAGGAGAACCTCATATTAATCTTGTTTCTGACATTCCTCTTTTGACCGTAGAAAGCGTTGAAATCAATCATGCTGTAGAAGGGATTAGTTTGCATGAATTAATCTTGCCCTCAAGAAGAACCATTTATCTTGACTTTGAGAAAGTATTACACCCCTTCTTCTCCCGAGTGTTCATCAGTGGAATTTCTATGAGCAGCGCTTTTAACCTATATGAAAAGGGGAAAATATGACCAGACACATTTTCATGAAAAATCCGGCCTTGATTCTGTGGCAGGAAAAATAAGACTGCTTGATACTCCACCATTGTCACTTCTCACAAATCAACATGAAATAATCCTAGGATAGGCTTCTCCGGATAATTGCGAGCAAAAACAAATGCTATCTGAAATTTATACTATACTTCAATATTATACTTCATATTCTTGAGCATTAATAATTTTCATGTCGTAAAAAGCAACTGCTACCCCACATTATTAGCCTACTGTCTTCCATTACTGTGGTAACAAAAGTCTTACCACCAATCCACCAATGTTCAAGCGCTTCATTTTAATTTCCCGAGCTTATAAACTTGAACCAATTTTCAAAGTTGAATCTCTCGAGCTTTTGAACTAAAGGATGAATGAAAGTCCAATTTCAATCAGAAAAGCTGAAGATATAACACTTATTTGTGATAAATCAATTTTAATTGAATTTTAGTTGAATGGTAAATTCATATGATGTATAAATTGAATGATAAATCAATGCTTTTTTGTTCACAGGTTTGTGCACTGTAGACGTCATTCATATTTCTTCAGTAACATTCGAGGTTGAAAGGTATTTGGAGGATTTTTTATACAAATGCAATATAATAATACAATTCTTGATTTTAAAGAAAGGATACCACTCATTTAAATATTTGATGAATATTCAAATAAATTATTCATGAGTGCAAAACATCATTTTTTTTGAATTATGCATATCTATTGATATCTCACTCGATAATTGATGGTTCTATAAATTTTTAATTCATTATAAATAACAGGTTTTTACCAAGGATAATTCCGACATAGTCTTGAAAAATGTGTAGGTAATTTATAATGGTGATAGTAAGTATCTATGTTGATATTCTATCAATAGTTCAGTTTGAGCCCTTTTAGGGAATAATTATTATATCTTATTATCATCTTTCACCTTACATTTTCACATGGGAATAATATAACTCTTATTCATGTTATACCAATTTAATTTTGTTTCCTTTGTGATTTTGATGATTGATATGATAAAATAAATGATTTAATCAATGAAAAGGTTCGTTCAGTATCAAATCGAAGTCAATATTCCCACTCACAAACTCTTCTCCCTCTCTAATCACCAGAATCAGCTTTTGACAGCAATAGAGGGAGGTATAATTTCAATGAACGATTTGGAAATGATTGATTCACAATCTCATTGGGCGAATTAGCGATAACTCCATTGTGATCAGCTCATTATTGCAAAAACATTTCGCAACTCACTTGTGGAACAAAGCATTATTGAATGTCTCCAATGGCCGCAAATTGATGCCACTAATCCTTCTGCAAAACCTGAACCCCTCTCTGAGGCAGGCGAATTAGGGAGGACGGTTTAGAGGAGGAGAACCTCATATTAATCTTGTTTCTGACATTCCTCTTTTGACCGGAGAAAGCGTAGAAATCAATCATGCTGTAGAAGGGATTAGTTTGCATGAATTAATCTTGCCCTCAAGAAGAACCATTTATCTTGACTTTGAGAAAGTATTACACCCCTTCTTCTCCCGAGTGTTCATCAGTGGAATTTCTATGAGCAGCGCTTTTAACCTATATGAAAAGGGAAAAATATGACCAGACACATTTTCATGAAAAATCCGGCCTTGATTCTGTGGCAGGAAAAATAAGACTGCTTGATACTCCACCATTGTCACTTCTCACAAATCAACATGAAATAATCCTAGGATAGGCTTCTCCGGATAATTGCGAGCAAAAACAAATGCTATCTGAAAGTTATACTATACTTCAATATTATACTTCATATTCTTGAGCATTAATAATTTTCATGTCGTAAAAAGCAACTGCTACCCCACATTATTAGCCTACTGTCTTCCATTACTGTGGTAACAAAAGTCTTACCACCAATCCACCAATGTTCAAGCGCTTCATTTTAATTTCCCGAGCTTATAAACTTGAACCAATTTTCAAAGTTGAATCTCTCGAGCTTTTGAACTAAAGGATGAATGAAAGTCCAATTTCAATCAGAAAAGCTGAAGATATAACACTTATTTGTGATAAATCAATTTTAATTGAATTTTAGTTGAATGGTAAATTCATATGATGTATAAATTGAATGATAAATCAATGCTTTTTTGTTCACAGGTTTGTGCACTGTAGACGTCATTCATATTTCTTCAGTAACATTCGAGGTTGAAAGGTATTTGGAGGATTTTTTATACAAATGCAATATAATAATACAATTCTTGATTTTAAAGAAAGGATACCACTCATTTAAATATTTGATGAATATTCAAATAAATTATTCATGAGTGCAAAACATCATTCTTATTGAAATGAATACAGTTTCAGTATTAGAGGAGATGTTTGTGGTTGATAAACACATTACAAAGGATTAAAATTGCATAATTTGCACTTTCAATTCCATATTGGTTGAGTAATAGAAGTATTTCGTTTATTATTCAAGAAAATACCTTAGTTGAAAACAAGCTTTTGGTGTAAGATATCAATAATTATTCAAACTTCCAGTTTTCTCCAGCAACAAAATTGTGTTCGGATGCGGAAGGGTAACAAAAGCTGTAACAGAAGTACATAAAGATTGAATGGATTCGCACACATTTGAATGAAAATTCTTCACGTCTCCATGAATATTCATTGGGATGGGCGAAGTTAGTTACAATGGTAAATTTATGCCAAATTAAACGTGCTTAACCTAATGTTTCCTGGAAGCACCAGCATGGGACTAATCTGGATTGCACTCCACTGAACCGAATCATCCGCATTGGCTTTCTTTTGAAGGCAAGAACGTTCCAGCATGAATTTTCCAGTTGAACTTGGGTTAAACGATTTTCGTCAACCGAACTTTCTTTTCTGTTGTACTTTGATGTGAGTTGTTATAAATAAGCCTGTAGGAAAGCGACTGTGCTGTAGCCTATTATGATGCAGCTCAGCACTGAGCCGGGGTGAATCTATTTCCATAAATGTTTATAAATATGAGGTGATTGTTGAGGCTGAGGAAGCTGTTCGACTGCTGAGTTGTATGGAGGGTGTTACGACAAGCTTTGTGAGAGACATGAAAATTCAATTAGTATGTTGCACACTGCTGACAAAAAATACGAAAAAAGAGAGGATGACAAGGAGAAGACAGTAAAGAGTTCAGGCTCTTCTAATGTGTCATCATTGTCATTTGAGAATTATTCACTGTTTTTTCCTGCACATTTTTTCATAACATTCACGTATCTCTCTCATGTCATAAACATGTATTCCATAGTATATTGTTATTTGTTGTACTCTTTTCCGGGAAGATAGCGTACCATTCATTAATAATTTATTAATTTAATTATTTACATTACAATATGAGGGCACCAGGAAGAAATACTTCCCATAATAGCCCTCTTGACACAAACAAAAATTACATTTCTAATTAGTATAATATAATGATTATAGTATACGCCTAATCTAATATTGAAAATTCACTAAATTAAAGAAAGATAGAAACTCCAATAATTTTTTAATCTAAAATTGAAGATGATAAAGAGGAAAAGAAGAAAGAAGAAAAATAATGTAATTTTCAATATTTATCATTCCATACGATGAGAATTGTCATTATTACAAAATACCAATATAAATGGTTGAATTCAATAGAATTCGAATCATGTTTTTGTTCAGAGTGATGACCACATAAGCTTGACGCTTGTATGTGAGTAACGGAAAGGATGATTATGAGAGATGAGTGGACCTATACTCTATTAATCACTGTAATTGGCTGATCCCCCTCCATTTCTCTGCGCTGCATATTCCTCCAAGTCTGAAGTAAATTTGCACGTACCATAGAGCTTTAGATGGGTTCCGAATCCACCCATGATACATGTCAAGCGAAAGCGAAAATCTACAACGAAAATGCTTTAATTCTAGAAAACTGTTTAAAGTATATCGAGTACAATTTTTCATGTACAGTAAACTACTCAGTACAAGATGAGCTATTGAGTACAGCTGTTAGTGTATGTTGTAATGGGCAGAGCGGATACATGGCCTAAGCCTTGTCAAAGCTTAAGAGTGAATGTGGTAAGTGGGTCTAATGGAACAAGCAGACACCGACGGATCTGAATAGGGTTAAGGAGCATGCAATATGGTGGGCTGGTTAGCTGCCAACGACGCCCGACGCCTCATTCCTAATGCCATTCAAAGTGCCTGCCATCACACTTCAAATCTTCACACATGCAAACTCTCTGCGCTAAGTTATTCAACTGTTTACACGTGTGACACTGGTGGTGGAAAACTGCTTCAGTTGCCATCAACAACCCCGATCAAACATCTCATCGACTGCAGAATTTCTCTTGGAAACAAATACCTGAATTATCTAGTTTACTTCAGCTTCTGTATTATGGATTATTCATGATTATTTATTGCAGATTATCTGAAGATGTATTGTTCAGGGTTGACTTTGCTGAGTTGAGGGGAGAGAGTAGAGAGCGCACAGCAGCGAGCATACTCCCAAAGTCTATATTCGTATCGGTTCAGTTTTCCATTCAACATTTTGCGAATTTACATTAAGCATCACCATTGACAACGATAAAGCTCGACTCGTACACGACAGTGAACAGTGATAATTCCCACGAGTTCTAATTGGAATATTCACATTCAGCTCAGCTTAGAGAGTATGAACTATCCCATTAGAACTCATAGGAATTATACTTTTATTGTCTACTGTCACTGTTTGTGTGCAAATCTAGCGTGATATTTCAAACACAATTGTAACATTATAGCATTACACCATAAGAGAAACATCTTCTTACATCCTTCACTTTAATGGTCGAGTGCTGGAGTGAAGGGTATCCTCGCTGCCCTCTGAGGATGGACATTAAAGGTCCAAACTCCATAGTTTCATGTGAAAACATTACATTGATACCTCAATTTTCGCCTATTTCATCATATTTCTCTGCTCAATAATATTGTATAACACTCCAGTCCAGTCTGTATATGGTTCATCATTTTATTTACTGGTATTTTTTTGCTAGAACGTAAGTTGAAAGTTGAATTTTGTTTTGTTAAACACACGAATAAAGGAATCTCGATCTGAATCGTCTTATTCAATGTACTCTAATATAATCCGATTATACTTTTTAGTTTTCACTATAATGATATTAAATCTTACCGAATTTACCAACACCAGCTCATACGTTGTTGAAGTTCTTGATTTTTGAAAATTAAATTCAATTACATTTCCTCACAGCAAGCTTTTCAACTTAGCATTGGCGAGAAGTCTGCTGGCAGAGCAAACATAAACATTAAACTTCTGTAGAGATAATTCAGGCCGGGGTTGTTAGTGCAAGTTATAGCTATACTAGCCCTACCTGAATGCACACGGCATCTACCTGTTGAGATTTTATCAGCGATGAGAGTGGATTAACGCGATTCATTCCCTGTAATGCGAATGCAAGTTAAGGTGGCCTCTGAAAGTGTAAATGTGTGGAAGTTTGTCGGTGGGTGAGGTAGAGGCGCAACTGTTGAAGTTTCCGCACAGGAAATGAGCAAACACGCGAGAAGCGCCACTACAAACAGGGAGGCTCGTGCGCCTGTGTCTGCGGCGCCACTACAAACATAAAATGCGCATCTTTCGGATGTTCGCAAGCAGAGGTGCTGCACAGAAACGCCGCACTGTTTGCTGTTTGTTCTCACGAATAAAATCTCGTTACCTGAGGAGCTCAGCCGCAATTATAATTATTGAAGAG
This sequence comes from Nilaparvata lugens, assembly GCF_014356525.2. Lineage (NCBI taxonomy): Eukaryota > Metazoa > Arthropoda > Insecta > Hemiptera > Delphacidae > Nilaparvata > Nilaparvata lugens. The sequence goes on from NC_052509.1 coordinate 48,994,218, forward strand.
TGATGTGCGTTCTGATGAAATTAATTCAGGATGTACGTGGCGATGAAGAGAGAGAGTGAGTTCAGTTGTTCAAACGAATCTTAGTGATCTTTGCTCTTGGAAAATTTATTGATCGAGTTATGTGAGTTTCTATGGAACGTTATGTGTAGACAATATTAATTAAGTTTTCAGATTTCTGAGCTCTGCTTATAGGAAAGCCGCTAAAATTATTATTGAAATATTTTTTGAAATGACTGTACAGTAAGAAGAAGAGTTTCTTTGCTGGAGCCTTACTGGAGAAACTTGGAAAACTTACCTAATACAATGAAGAATAAGACAAACACAACGAAGTTTGCCCAGCATCAAAGATGTAAAATGTATGAATCCAAATTCAACAGAACTGCATTATAAAAGACTAATCATCGGTATATCAGTAAACGATATTCATATAGTTCTTCCAACTCATGTCACTGGCTTGAAACATACCAACCAATATTTATAAATCTTCTGATAAAGTGGAATTGTCTTTTGATAGAATAATTTCATAGTATGATTGAGGTCTTTAAAAACTCCACTCTATTATTTTAATTTTTTACAGACTTCTCATGAAAATGCAACCATAAAAAATTGTGCAACTCATACTAAAATGCGATCAAAGAGGACAGTCCATTCTTATCCTCTTTGATACATATTAATTATTATTGTACTTTCCAGAATGTAAATAATGCTTATAACTCATCTGAGATAGATGTGTTGTAAGTTGCAGTTGCGTACATGTCTGTACATCCCCAAACCCCATGTCATTGAATATGCATGAATCTTGACTGATCTCATACACTAGGTGGTCTTTCTTTATGTGGTCGTGTTAGCTCACTTGGTTTATGGTTGATGGCGCTCATAAATGTTCGAGAGCCTCAAAAAGAGCCTCATCACCACACTGTGCAACCTAACAATCCTTTGTTCTTGCTCAAATATTCACCGCAGTGTTGGAGTCCATGAGCAGTAAACAGAGCAGAGCCACTAACTGGACACTACTTGTTCGCAGAGTCATTACTTATCTCTTTCCCACCCACTCAATCAGCTTCTCTCTCTCTCTTTCGCTCTGCTCATAAATTGGAAGGCTTCTCCTTCCGCATCTGCTGGCGATAGTGGTCAGCTTCCGGGGGTCGGTGGCCGGTCCCAATTTCCAACTTTGGTCTTGGCTATTCGTCACCACACTTTGCTGCTGCAGACCCTTGCACCCCCCAACCGAACTCACTGGTTAAACAATAATTAATCACAGGGTGCCCACTGACATCCGCTATCAACTGTTCCTCAGGCCTCGGCTCGCTGTGTAGCTGCTGCTGTTGATGAATTATGGAGTAGCAACAATTTTTGTTGACATTTCTAACTAATCTGAAGTTTTGTTTGGCCAGTGTCCAAATTTGCTGGACGAGAAATGTGCAGGAGAAAAATCTATAATCTGGTGTCATAATAGCAGTGCGCATGAGAAGATTCTCTGTGCCATCCTGATTATATTATATCCATCATGATTAATTAATTTCGTGTTGGAGTGATGCAATTGAAAAGCTCATTCTTCACAGTGATTTGTTTTAGTTTTCAACTGAACTTTATTACCAAAATCGATAACTCTTGACTTGACAGATGTCTTGACTTGACAAAACCCATGAAAAACAACACTTGAATCGACACTAGAGAAATCTCAACAACTTTACTCGTTCACCCATCGTAGATTATTAGTATTATTTTATGAAGAAATAGAGGTGGCGAAGAACAAACTTAAGGATGGGGGTTGGCTGGAGAACAGAGATCAATAACAACATGTTTAAAGGATATTGATATCAGTTTGTAGTTTCAAAATACTTAGTTCATATCCCAACTTCTGGGTTTATTTTTTGCGAAGGTGGCACCGGACGCAGTATTTTTGATTCTATACAATTTTTTGTAAGTAGCAATATACACACATTATAGCTGACTTCACATTTCCAATTTACTCACCTCGCGCCTCTAATATTAGATGATATTGGCAGTCTATGCTGCCATCAATTAAATTACCCTATAACGATAACACTACAACAACAGTAAATTACAATAACACTTGTGAATACTGATACTGTGTTATCACGGACAAACAAATCAGATTAATCGTGGCACTGTTTGAATGAGTTTTTAAAATAACCAAGTATTCCTTGCTATCATGACTGGCTTGCTCTTTCCAGGGTCTTTCCCAGAAGGGAGACATTTCGGCCGAGTATATTGTAATGGGAGGACATGCAGTAATTTGTATGTTATGATGAGTTACGACACCCGCAATGAAACTAAAGGGGCACGGATAGAGCCGCGAAGGGACCTCTTGCAACCTACCCCTCTACTACGTTTTCCCACAACCCCCTGCAAGAGATTGTCACCGACAACCATTCACGCAGACACGCAGAGCCTGAGCTCCCATTTACGGCACTCCGCTACTACTACTATTCATGCTGCCTAATGGCACCTGCTCTTCTTCGTTTTAATTGGCACAACATAGCAGCTACCAACATAAATATACATTCACAGATAAATTTAGAGTAACACCTCTAGACAGCCATGGGTGCACACGCATCAACATGTAAACGAGGGGAATTATAGTTATCATCACTGTAGTTGAATAATAGGCCTGCTGTCAATGGCTGCACTGTGGCGAACGCATTCAAAATGAATGTGACCCATCAAGCGCGCTTCCAAGTCTCGCGTTGAATCATTGATGGCAAATACCAATTCAGTCCTAAAGCCGTTTATATTGCTTTAGGGTTTGGCGAGTGGTGTAGACTAGACTGCTATCTGCTAACGCTGCTACGATTGTCATGGCATCTGACTGCCATTCATTCATTTTATGATGCCTCTCAGCCTACATGGGGATAGTATCAGAAAAAATGCGAAATCGAGATTTGTGTTGATTCCAGTGAAAATGAACTTCTCACGGTACGTAGTAGTGATTGGCTTTGAGTACTTCAACTTTGAATGAGTCAGTTACTTCTTCAAAATTGAACAACTTGAAGTTATCATTTTCTACTGGTAAATAGTTCTCTTCGGTTACATACACTATTCACCAAGTTAGAATTTGGCACTTTTGAAAGATTAATCAAAGTTGCAGCTACAAATTCTAATAATGAGCTGAATTGAAACATGTGTCTTGATCAATGATTATCATCAAACATCTGTAGTTTGTCTTGATCACCGATTTTAGATCACCCTATCCTAGCTGTTGAGAGAGTAGGCTATTTGAATAACATAATATTATTATCCTAGATTCCCCATGTAGATTATCTTGTTACTCATTCTTATACACAAATAAGAGATGATTTTTCTTCTATTCGTTTAAAATGATTTACGAGTAAATGTATTCTGTAGGATTTTCCTTTAATTTGTTTATAATGAATGCTTTGAATAAAAGTATTTTCTTGACAGGATTACCAATGAATTCTACAGCAAATCGTATCTCAAATGAAAATAAATTAACAGTTTACAATCCTATAAACTGTAATGTTGTTTCCTACTTCGCACTCCAGAGTCAGAATAGCTCTATTTCATGGAAGTGACAGACATTCTGGGGGTAGATGCTCCGAGTTTCCGGGTGAAGTGAAGCATAACATGCTAATCCCAACACATTTATCGTTGTCAGTGTCAAGAGACGTGAGTGCAATAATTTGAGACTCCAGAACCAAGTGCGCGTGTCTACCAACTAGATTTATATTAATTACGAAAGTCTGGATAGACTTGTGAGATGGAGTGTACATACACGTGTTCCGAGTCTTGAGTGGTCCTCGAATGAATTGCAATTCGAATGGATTGTAAATGTTTATTCAAACGATCGCTAATGTACTGTGTTGTATGATAGCTAGTGTACTGCGTGTTCTATCACAGTATTTTAAATAGAGGTATAACTTCATGATGATACACAAGTCAAAACTTGATACACAACAACTTGAGTATTATTATTCTGCCTTATCACCTTACCAATTCATAATTTGCTGCTCACAATAAACCTACAAGTTTTATCTCCAAATATATTTTACGCGTATTCTGTCTCCAAGGTTCTAAAATCCAACCTGATTAAAATTTGAAAAAGTGAATATGAAAAACAATTAAAACTAAACTTCAACTATAAAGAAACTATAGTGAAAATTATTGAGCCCAAATATCGCGGAAAAATTAACAGAATATTCTGTAGCTATTCAAAAGGAAAGGACGAATGAAAAGGGGGGTGGATGGTTTCGGATTGAAATTTTGTAGGTAATGGAAGGTGATTGATATTAATGAACCGACCAGAGAATAAAAATAACGTTGATCTGGCAGCTCAGATGCGAAAAGATTAGGTATTCTGGGCTCACCTTTACCAGGAAACAATCGGGGGACTTTGGAAGGAGTAGGGTTTCTCCGTAGCATTGGTGTGAAGCGGTATGGTTGTAGAGTGGGAAGGGTGGGTTTAACGTGCCAAAAACAATATAAACGCCAATCAACATCCACTGGGCGTGGAAGGGCTGGTGGTAGGAATATAATTTACATAATGAATCGAAGAACAGGGAAGGAAACTCTCTCCAGAGACTGTTTTGAGATTGATAACTTTTGAAATGGATTCAGAGTTGGTGAGGGTTCTATTCCATGGTAGATACCCCGGTACCCTTCTCCACGATCATTATGAACAACATAACCATCATTGATAATATTCCAGGCTTCCACTCATTTCTTGCTTCTACCGTTACATTATCTCCGGTGTCTCCTCTTATAAAGATACGAAACAAGTGATAAACTGAAGACAAATGACCGCAAGAACTTGTGTGGAATGTTTGTGAAACAAGTTTGATATTTTGTAGGCCTCAGTCATTTTTGATTAACGAAAGAAATTCAACAAATGTTTTTTTCTTAATGATGCGTAGAGATTTACTATAGATTGATTAATAGCTCTGGATTAATCAATATATTATATAATCGTACAATGTACATACTCATGTATAGTTTAAGAAACTATTTTGATAAGATCGATTCTAAACTAACATTAGGATAAAGGCTATTATATAAGTAGCTTTCGAGGAACTATTTCTTATAGTTCAAGGAATCCTTGTCAACTATCCCTATCATGATCAAACTATCCTTGAACAACAAAAGTATTCAATTTATCCTTGAATTCATTAATTTTTGATAGAAAAGACCCCCAGGGTCACCTCAAAACAAAATCATCCCACTCTTTTGAGGGAGCCCTGCTCAAAATCTTCTTATGTTTAAAAGAGAACTATCAACTTGAAATATGTGTAAATATTTTTATGGAAGTTGAATTTTTTCAGTTGTGAATATTTTCAACAGATAACAATTAGACAAAAATAGAGTATCATCTCACAAGATTTCAAACAAATGTCTATCAAACTGGAATAACCAAACCTTTACATACTAATAAGAAGTGAGCCTTTTATTTATGCTGTTGTAATAATTATTGTGGGAGTTTTCATCACAGATTGTGTTTTTTGACTTGCAGATGAAGTGGAGTGGCGTGTTGGCCGCACTCTTGATTCTGGTGGCAGTGGTACACGCAGACGGTGAACTATGGGAGGAAGATGACAAGGAAATACTCATCAGGAGTGAACGCGGAACTAAGAACAGTAAAGGTACCCCAATCACATAAGCCTATATATTCGTATCGTATAATCGTAGTTCATAGCTTATCGTTTCAGCGTATACGTGTAATGATGTTATTAATTCTAAAATTCCAATGCCTGCTTTAATTACAAATTAAATCGAAGGATAAACAAATTGATTCTATTTTGATAGGTTGAAACTTATCCACAATTATTATCAATTAATATTTTTTTCATTTTAAATAAAAATACTACGAAATTTTCAAAAACCACACATTTATTGATACTTAGAATGATTGGTTTCGGTTGTTACACCATTGTCAATCTCTGATAAATTCAGCCGGAGTTTATCAGAGATTGACAGTGGTGTAACAACCGAAACCGGGTTTTCTAAGTATCAATAAATCTGTGGTTTTTGAAGATTTCTTATTATTTTTATTCATTATGAATAATTGTCACAATATCAACTTCTCAACTACACAAAAAGGGATTTTTTTTCATTTTATAGTTAAAGTTAAAATATAATATTTTATCAAAAGTATGGTTGAAGTGTTTGTACTTTGTGGAAATGAATTTGAATTTGATTTTGAAAATATGAATTTTGTTGTTTTTACGAAACACAACTAATAATGAATCTCTGGTTGATTTTTCTAACCAGTTTTGGATGAAGATTTTCTGTCAGGCTCACTGCCTTGAACAAGAATATTATATTTTGTATCTGTTTCAAATATTGTAGGTGAAAAATGGGTTTAGGTGAAAAATGTATATTCAATATATTTTGCGATTAACAAGTTTTACAAGAGCATTGCAGAATTGCAGCATATTTATATTCCGAGATGCTTACATGTGTAAAGTAAGATTCATGTCTCAAGATCAAGATTGAAATTAGAGTAAGATTGAATAATCTAAAAAATTGGTTTGGTATCCTTGCCTGTCATTAGACAAAGCGGATCCTTTTCCAACATCGTTGCCAAATTGTTTGTACGATATGAATAAACATGTATTATAGGCCTGATGAACTTATACAATATAATAATCTCTATCATAGAATTTTTTATTAAGTCATGAAAAAATATATTTCCTTGGTGAATAGATTATATGTTTTATAGAATTATAGATCATTATTAACGATAACCAACAATAAATTATTATTAGATCAGATTGGGATAACTTGATTCACAGTTATGTACAATGGAAGGAGTTGGAAACTGGAAAGTGTAGCAAATATTATGTTCCCATAATTTTCACTGACTTTACAACGAAAATTTCACTCATATTCAATAGAATCGGTCACTCAATGTAATGAGTTGATGACATTGTCTTTCAGAGCCATGTCGCTACGAGAAGAGCCCCTGGTCGGAGTGTGACCCCAAGACAAACATGCGCACACGAACGCTCACGCTCAAAGACAGAAAGAAGGATGTAGCCGCCACTGCCAACTGTGAGAGCACCAAGACCATTCAGAAGAAATGCAAAAAAGGTAATTGCCACCACCCAGTAACGCCATCAATGATCTAAGCATGTGTGCATAATGCATCGAATGATCAAACACATTGAAAACACAAATCATCATTCCTTTCATTGAAATATTGTCTAGAATAAAATACTAGCATGATAAAATGTGGCTTGAAGACGAACACACGACAAGAAGGAATAAGATTCATAAGATAAATGTTGTGGACTATCAAATTGTCGTCTGTGCAACTTCAGAAGGTATTTTCTAAATTTCAGAAATAAAACCTGCAATAATATCCAATCTACATTATGTAAATGATCATCAAATTGTTCAACTTAGAGAGCTTGTTTAAGATATTATTTTCCAAAATATTTAAAATGAATCTGTATTTTCTTTGAGAACATGATATAGATCATCCAATTATATAACTTCAAGCTTGTTCAAGATACCGTTTTTCGATTATTTTCTAAAATATTAGAAAGCAATCCATATTTTCTTTGATAATATTGACTGAATCCTAAACTATGCATTTTGCAAGCATGCAAGCGGATTTATTCTGACTTGATTGTAGAGACATTTTGATTAGCCATCAATACTATACTGGAACCCTTTCTATAAGTTACAACTGTTCGAGTTAGTCGGAGCGTTGTGTTTGTGTTGTCTATATGCTACACTTGAAAACCCCCATTGATATTGTGTGGTAACTCAGTATCCAACTGTAGTTCCACTGCTTGCTATCTGTTACACTCAAAGTAATGACTTCTATTAATAAATTAACACTATTAAGTTCGTGTATGGATAAGATTAGTTGTCGGACTGTGTCCATGAGCATAAAAAGGTCGTTTCACAAAAATTATTATATTTCAATATAAGTGAGTGCTCCGAGAAAGCTTGCAGATGTATCATTTTTTTCTGATAGAATTCAACATCCGATAGGCCTATTAGTTATTTTGGGAAAGAGTTTATGAAAACTCTTCCCACTATAGACTACTATAAATCTTTTTTATAGCGAACAATGTATTCATTGAGATATTACTGTGCATGCGAGCCAGGTTTCGATCCAAATTAATGTTCTGCTCTAATCACTTTGTATGTCGTCGTATTTTCATCACCCAAGATTGGATGGGCGCAAAATCATGATTCATGCAATACGGGTGGGTGGGGTGACCTAGGCCAACTTGTGCTAGTTTTCAATGGGGACAACACTGTAAACAAGAATGCTTGAATCATCCTTTGTCAACAGGAAATTGTCCTCTTCCTTATTAACTTATGGCTAGGTGCCGTTTACGATCAAATGAATCGATGGTATTTGAAAAAATCTATTCTGCAATATTCTAAACTCTTGTCGAAAGGAAGGGAAAGGAGCTTCATATAGCCCAATTTTAAATAAATAAATTCCATTGCTCAGTTTAAGATTGAAGCAAATTGTATAATTATAATAAATTTCCTATATCTCGTCCAAATTAGAAAATACAAAGTGTGATCAGCTTGCTGATAGATTTTCTTATAGTTTACTGTGTCAGCCATCAATTAGTATTAGCCTTTGAATGAAATAGCCAATTTTCTTCAAGGAGTAAATTTTTAAATTCTCTAATATAGAATCACGTAGCCTATGAATGGATACAAATCATTCTGTTTATTTTTTAATTCAGCCAATATTTAGGTACGATAATATAGTAATTTTATTCTTATTGTTCCTTCATGTAAAATTCGTTCAACCCTGAATTATAAGTGTTAATAAAGTGATTATTATTCAATTTACTTCTTCCTTAGGAAAAATCTAGAATGCTCAATATGGATCCTTTTATAATTAGGAGTCAAAATTCTAGAAGACTCACAAAAGATAATGTCATGAATATAAGATTATAGTAATAATACCGTATGCAAATTAAATATAATAGGCTCGTGATTGGCTTTTATACAATTTGTTGATAAATGGAAAGCCGAAGCTGAATATAAAAATGTGTATAAATGAGAATAATAATAATATTCAAATATAATTGATCACCAGCTATCCCAAACATTACTCTGTTTTTTTGTTTGTACTGGACATTAGCCAACACTCATGTCCTATCATCTAGACTAGTTTTGTATCTTGGCCCTTGGCATGAATTTCCATTCATCAAAGAATAAAAACATACTCATTATTTAGATCACTAAAATGCTTACGGTACCTATCGGCAGTAGTTGAACATTGCAGACAAAGAACATATCTGTATGAGAATTGAAACTTCAATTCAAAACTATATGAACACAAATAATTTAGAATACAACAAAAGTTCTACCCGCAATGAAATACAAGTTTGATTTATACTCAGACATACAATTCACAATAGAAGATAACAGAAACGTTTTTGCGCAACAGAACACTGTTTCCAAATACTAGTTTTTCTAGAGTGTAAACTTATTCATTGATAATAATCAATGACCCATTGATTATATTTTGAGCTCAATGTACTTACCAATAATTTTCAGGTGCGGTTGTTTTAGTATTGTATTTAACTTCAATAATAAATAATTAACAACGGCACGACATTGATGTAATTGAAACTGAGAAACGTTTAAAAGCCTAATAATATTTATGCAGTGAGATATATGCCCTTATTGAACATGTCATTCTACAATATACCCTACACTGCCTAGCCTCCTTTGGAAAATTTGTTCTTCACACAAAATCAATAATTCAATGAATTGTGATATCAATTATATTTGTATTAAGGTTATTTCTATAGAAAATCTACAGTATGCAAGTATCTTACTTGAAAACTTTGTCAATCACCTTTTCTGTACCAGTACTGTACTTTTGATTGCATGGCTTTGAATGAGATCTGTGTTTGTTCTGCCACACAGCCTGTCGGTATGAGAAAGGACAATGGAGCGCATGCAATTCTCAGAACAAAATGGTACGAAAGGACACGATTAAGGACAAGAGCGATCCTTCCTGCGAGCAGAACAGAGAAATCACAAAGGACTGCAAGAGCAAGGGCCCCCGAAACAACAAAGGTAGTACCACCTAGCTCATATTCATTCCAATTAAGTTCTCTGATCACAATCAATCTCATTGCAGTACCGTATCGATTTGCACCGTTGTTTCACACTAGAATAATTCCTTCAAGCTTGAATGTCAATGAATGTCTGTGTATCAAACACTAAAAGTTGCTTCAGCTGTAGTCTATACCCAGGAGCTTTTCAGCAATGCTCTTCTTGTATTATGCAATCTATCGATGAAATAGGCTTACCGTACACATTAATTTGTGTTATGCAGAGGGTACTATGTTATGCAATATGAATATAAAGTAGTTTGACAATTATTGTCTGTCAATTTTCAAACGCTTCTTGTATATTCGATAGTCATATAATGCTTACTGTATAAGTGAAATCATGATCCATCACTTGAGCCCATTCTATCCTTGCATTTGTATCTTTATTGCATTTTAATTCAGCTATCCTTTTATAAAGAAAAGATTTTATTTGTCTTGTGACCATTTGAAAATACTCATTAATACCTTACCTACAAATGTACAATATATAACTGATTATAATATTATATTTGAGTGAGTAATCTCAAAAAACTAGAAATATGCCTATATGGTTTTGTCAAATTGATAAGATTAGAAGAATAGCTTAACCTTCTCTTAATACAAAATGAGCATAGCGACCTATTTGTTTCAATATTTTAAATTTGGTGTCTTACTTGATTGTCGAAATGATTCGGTTCTCTGGTTGAAATTTGCCGTTGAATCCAAAACAATTTCGTCAAATAAGGGAGTTATCATAATATCTCAACTATTATAGAAAAGAGTTACGACATTCTCTAGTCTCTTTAGATTAACAGCGAAATTTGCATAACACATCCACATCTATATATCTACAGATCAAATCATAAGACTATAATGAATTGTCCATTTTTATTTACAAAAATATAAATTTTGAACCATCTTTATTTCCATAACAAACCGTTTTAAAATTTTATATAGATGTTTATTAAAATTGTCCCAACACTTTATAACTGAAATAGCATGAAATAGTCTGTCTCAAAGACTTATGTGAGACTTCATCTATGCAGTACCGTATTAAAATTCATAATGACATGAATTTCTTGGTTTTACATCAGGTATAACCGAATGAAAACTTTATAAATATTATATTCATGTGTATTTTTGCCAAAGTGTAGCAAAATTATATTTGACTGCACGCATTTAGAAGAAAAAATGCATTTAAAGAAGATATTAATCATAAATTTCAAAATTTAGAATAGAATGATGATTCAATTTCACTCTCTAATTTTCGCTTGTTTAAACCAATTCTTCAATTTACTCTCATATTCTAATTAAATCGCCTAAATTTGTATATTCTTATCATTGATGAATGTGAGAACCAACTTGAGCATTATTGTGCACATTCAAATCCATTTTTGAAAAACACTTTACATAAAACATGTTCTATGTTTGTTTCAGGTCAACGTCGCAGGCAGTAAAGAGCACAAGTTTGGGTTCCTTGGAACTGAACCCAAGCCCTTTTCATTCACCTCTATCAACATACTTCTTACGATGTTAATAGTTGATTAATAATGAGTATTACTGTTATTACAAGTATTTTAATTGACTTTGTGAATGGCTGAATATTTTGTACTGCTAGACTGTTTATTGATTTCAGATAACGTTAACAATACAATGCCAAAACAAAATGAACTGTATCATAATAATTTCCACCATTATTTTTTATTGGTAGAAAGTATCGATCTTTTTATACTTAGTTGTGGTTTGTTTGTTTTTATATTGATTTAGTTCCAGTAAGATGATCATTTCATTAATTCCTTCTCTAGTGATAATATTAATTAACATCTAGAATACAGATCTCCATTTCAACTATCCTGATTGATGTATTTAATTGTGGTAACTACATTAACATGACAGGAATATTCAAAGTAATATTATTGAATGTATATTGTGTATCACTATATTGTTCAGTACCTGTAAGTAAAGTGATTTGTATTGATTAATATATAGTACATTTTTAAATAAATATTAGGATTATAAACTTAGACGATTTCTAACACTTCAATTGAACGTGTTGGTGGTTAGAAAGGATTGAGCTGAATTTGGTGTTTGAAGGCAGAAGAAGTGGAGAGTTGCTTATGGAGTGGAATTGCTGTAATTTGGAGGGCTTTTTTCAGCTGTAAATAGCTCCAATTCCCGCTCATCATCAATTACAAAATAAATACAGAAATATAAATGAGAGCTCATCTTCCCCATTTCAACCGCCTATGGTATATCTTAGAAAAAGAATAATTATAGTTCCACCCCGTCATCATTGACAGAGAATCCTCGCCTTCATTCCGAAAATAAGCTGACTCACTCTTGACCCGCACCCGACCATACCGTACCAGTTAAACCTCTACTTATGCTTCTATTTGAATGGTTCTTCGTATTTCGATCAGTATGGTATTATGTGATTAACTATTGTAAACCTTATATAAATAAACTTGAAAACGATTGATGTTTGTTTGTCTGATTTTACTCCTGAATGTTTTATTGATTCTTATGTATAGTGAATTTTAAGAAATGATAATCAGGGTTCATAATCACAGAGTTAGTCTGAGTGAAGAAGAAGTCTGAAATTGGAAGAATATCGTTGCTGAAAGAGATCCCTTCTATAATGGGGTACACTGAGGCTCGGTACTAGGAACTTTGGAACCAACACTTATTGCTACCAACAACTTTTGCGACTTAATGGTTCTGACATAAGGCCGGTTACAGAGCTTGACCGACCGTCAGTGCGTACGTCAGTCGCGCTTGTCTTTTCCATGTATCCATACAGAGCAGGACTGACGGCACGCATGCGCACGGTCAGGACCATGCGTTTTATACTGCGTACGAAGACCATCGGTCGAGCTCGTGCGCATCGGTTCCATCGGTCGACTGACGCGCTATTGAAGCGAATAGTAGCTTACAGAGCTGTACTGATCAGTAGCCCGTTCGAAACATAACCAATGTGCTGACACCTCTGCCCGACAATCAGCTGATATTGAATTGAATAGCACAATGAATGAATTCAATTAATAGTGTCATATATTATTTTTTCTATACATTTCTTCAATCATTTCTAAATTTTTTATTGGAAAAATCATATAATATTATTATTATCTACATTTATTTGATCCGTAGCTTAAAGTGACTGCAAGTATTTCCAATGGTGATACAAGCTCGAAATAACTGATCAAAATTTCTGATGGACATTCAGAGGTAGTTAAAAAATTTATCTCCATCCTCAAGCAATGATGTAAATATGGTACTGAATTCCCATTGAAATGCTATTTGGGCGACCATCGGGTGAACTTGATATCTACATATTTTAATCTTTCGTTTACGAAGATAATAAGCTGCAATTAAACAATCTGTAAATGCGTCCATTTTGTGAGTCAGAAAAACTGATTTATGGATGCGTATGGAAAGGATGGTGCATACGCACTGACGGTCGGTCGAGCTCTGTAACCGGCCTAAAAGGGGGTCTCAAACAGGTGGTTAGACATGGTTGTTCAAAACGAAGTATATATAATTATCAACGCAGTTGCAGGCATGTTCACATAAACATTAATATTTATTCAATATAGCCAACTCTATATATTTATTAATTTCAAGTTTTAAGTTAAATTAACATTTTCGCTACTCCAATCAGAAAAAATTTCATGTTTCATTTAATTTCACGGATGGCGAACGACTCTTATTCAAAATTTTATAAAATGAGCAGCAAATGAAAATGTTAAGTTGAAAGTTTATAGAATTGTGTAGATGAAAGATAAATGGATAATGCTGGTAATTTCAAGTACCTACTAGAAATATATTGTTTATCTACTCAGTATTCAGAACTATTCTAGAAATTAATGGTTTTCATACAGTGACAGACGCGTGAGAACGTGTCGAAAGGACCTACTGTTGTTTGCTAATCACCTCGTAGGTAGACCCAAGACTTGGTGGCCGAATACCTTTTTCATAGGTATTTGTAAAATACATGGTCCCAAAGTTCCGGTCACCCTAAGGCTCATTTAAGCACAAACCCGGTTTAAACCATAGAATAAAACAATCTATAATTTTTCTCTGGTTTAAACGGAGATTTATCAGCTTTCGTTCAAACCAGGAATGAAACACATTAGAAAAAAATATATAAAAAATGTGATCATAGCTAAATGCAATCATAGATTATCATGAACGTATATGGTGCACACGGTCCTAAGTGGAGCATTATTAGAGTGCAAAAATTCATCTCTCAGTCAATTGGTGTTATTATTATAACATCTTGACAGTTTCAATATTTTGGCAAGCTCTCAAATCGGTTTAAGAGTTGAGTATTGTGTCATTATGTTCTTTCCATTTCTGTTGGCTGTTCGGTACACTTTTCTCATTATTTAAACTGGATAATCTTTTTCAATATAATTGTGAAGATCAAACTCATAAGAGTGAGAAAAAGTGGCAACTGAAATTTTTAAGTGGTCTAATAAGCGAGTTATAGGTTGTAGAAGTGCTAACTTTCCAGATTCCATTTTCTTTCCAGATCATGAACGGTTTCGACTACGGTATATTATTAGAACTTTTCTTAAAAAATCAAAAAATGTATCTTTCCAAACTAAAACATTTTATTCCCCATATCGTTAATAAATAAAAATGTAACATTTTTTGTAAATTCGATAACTTATTTATTTTGGCATTAATCGCGAAAAAACGCATATTAGAACAAAGCCAATGATATACTGAATGTATTAAAAAAAACTACAATGGAAAATTCGAAACCGTTCATGATCCGGAAAGAAAACAGAGTTTAGCACTTCAACAACCCATAACTCGCTTATTAGACCACTTTTTCTCACTCTTATAAGGATTTTAACAATATTATATTAAAAAAGATTATCCAATTTAAATAAAAATAAAAAGGTGTACTGAACAGCCTTAAACGAGTTTTATTGTTTTGATAAGGGCTGACAGTAACATGGACATGTGATCGATCTTTGATCACCTATTCAGGGGTTGTCAAAACACAGTGGAGTGGCGATGGTTGATGGTAGCGGAGAAGGAAGCTGAGAGTCTTCATAATAATGCATGAGTCTAAATGCCTCCGCTTCAATCTACCTTTGCCGTTCTACTATGTTTTAAACTTCCAAGGCATTATAGTAATTATTGAACTTTTAATACTTTTAATTGAAGTTTTATTCAATTGACTCAAATCAATACGTATCATCCGCCTATTTTTGTAGATAGATGCATGCTATAGTAGTGGTAGGCTATGATAAACTGGTTTAGATAGCGGCTGTAATAAATAATAGAGATATGGAGAATATAAAACTGCTGAACATGTCTAGTTCAGGATTGAAAATGAGGTTTGTTAATAGAATAGAACAATCTAGTATAAAAACTCAAGTATGATTTTTTCTCGTTTGGTGTGCATAGTCCGTCCTATAGTGAGGTCCGCGTTATAATGGCAACATTCTTTTGATATTGGTGTATTCGATAAAGCTGATAGCGCTATTCTTTCCTAGCTCCGCAACGTTGATGGATGTTTTTTTCGAAGGTGGTGGCAAGGCAGAGAATCGGCAACGCTGTGTCCTATTTTTCTACCGACATTATAACGTCGGGATCTAGGATATGGGATCACTTTCTCTTATCAATGAGACCCACCAGCCTTTTAGGGCTTTTTATCTTAGCCTCATTCATGGTTTGATGTAGATTTTAGGCTACTACTTGTAAGAAGTAATTGTCAATAATCTCTGGTACTAAGAAAAGGAACTTGAAAAAATGGCTGATAAAAAAGTAAATATAATAGTATTCAATACTGTAGACAATTCAACAGTACGATATATAAAACGAACAATATTATTAAATTTTTCTATTCTAATAGTTGATATGCTGATCCATATTGAATGTACAATCATCAATCCTTATTGCCCAACTCGTATTAAACGGAGAGTTCAAATAAATGGGATTAAGTGATTGTAACAAGAAAAAATCAAATTCAATAATAATGATATTTAATTCGAAAACAATAATATTAAATCATGTAATCATTATATACAATACGTAATATTTCCCTAAACAATTCAATTCATACACGATGATTATAAAATGAGAAAGACTAAAAATTAAAAAATTATCAACTTTCATTATATTATAAAACCACAATAGCAATCTGATAAAATGTCTGTACACTAATTGTATATTTCTGTACACATATCGGGTTTCTACCTTCACAGTAAATGTTGAGAAAAATGATTAAAAGGAGGTGATTTATTTACAAAACAATATAACCTGACTATTGCTGGTTTTAATCCATTTTTTTCAATTGATTATCATTGCTGATGAGAAAAATCCAATCCTAATATTAAAAAGGCAAGATATAACATAGTTTAGTTTAATACAAAATTAATTACCAACAAATAATAATAATTGTTTCTGCGACAAAATTATGGAGACATATTACATCTCTGTCAACAGTGTTGATTTTCATTAATATCCATACATTAATAAAATACTGCGAAAATAATTTGTCTTATTGAGTTTCGTCAATATTTTCTATCGAGAGCATTATTTATCAAGATTAACAAGAGTAGCCCGGAATTTTATTCAAAAATTAATAAGTCCTAATAAAAATCAGCTTCAAAATAATATCAATAGCTAACCAATGAATTTGGTCAGAACGTTAAGCGAATAGTTAATGAAAGGCAATAGAAAATCTATAGTAATCTACGCAATCAAGCTGGAATACAAATATCATAAGCTGCTAAATATTTATTGATAGAATATAATCATAATAATAAACTTCAAGTGATCAGTGACAAAAGGTTAATTACTAATTAATTGTAGTACAGTTATCCTAACCGTAGGAAGGGCATATGCCAATTCTCATAAATTGCAATATCATAAACAAAATAGAATCACACAGTCCATTGTTGTATTTTCACTGATGAAATGAGTGTTTATTAACACCACTTCTTCAAAAAAAACATGGGCTTGAGGTCTTTGTGATGGATAGGCATGCTGTATATAGTAAACCCGCGCAATCTCATGCATAAAATATTTTTTATACTCTGGTGCATTCCTTCTCTTACGATCGCCTGAAACTGAATACAAAACAAACGATTTCTTGAGAATACAAATTTATTCGAGAGAAAACAATACAATTGGACAATTTTTTGGTTCATAGATGATGAAATTGAGAGCAAAATATAAGTAACACATTTTTTTCAAATAATTGCCGACAATATAAATCTAGATTTTGTTTTCGAATTTCTTCAATTGCAGGTAAGCTTAACTTTCCATGTATTTTTGAATGTGAATTAAGCGACCAAATCCCAGACACAAATCTGAAGCAGAAAGGATAACGGAAAATTTACATAAATGTTTGAACAATACTGGTTTCTTTTCCATGAATGAGAGATATATTTCTTCAGTGATGAAGAAAAACAATCTATTTAGTGTTAACTGAATATAAGATATAAGTCAAAATAAACATCAACATCACAATATTTATGAAATCCCGAAATTTAAACTGTAAGAAAGCAATTCAGCTTTTTTAGATTATTTTACATCATTTTAACTTTTAGCCAAAATACAAGTATGTAATTTTTAAGCTTTGAGTCGATAAACTACTCTGGATGTGATTTAGATTAGGCCTACTCAGATTTTTTTTTAGCCTAACTGAAAACAATGGGATGAATTTCTAATGTCAACATAGGTTATAGATAAGCTGAGCTCTGTGTCTGCTAAGCAAACTCATGTTCTTTCAGCACAGCTGTTGAGAATCACAGTTTCTAGTGGAAACTTGAGTGATTCCTCATTTTGACCAAAGTTGGCACTTGGCTCTGTTCGTTACAGAGTTACATTTTTGATAAGTTACATATTTAGAACGTGTTGTTTTTTAATCACAGTATAGGCTACTCTGCTGAATTTAAATTATGTCGGCACGGAAAAAATTTCCGAACACAAGTAAAGGCTTTGATGTGGCAAAGTTACGCAGCAGACAGGTAGAGGATGCCTTTAAAGTTGAACTTAGGAACAAGTATGAAGCCCTAACTCAGCATTCATCTGGAGTTGAGGATGTAGAGCATGTGTGGAAGAGTTTGAAGGATTGCTATGAATAGACCTGTATAAATGTTCTAGGAAGCAAAAATTATAGGAAAAAAGAATGGATGTCTGAGCTTACTTGGAATCTTATAGAAGACAGAAAAGCAAAGAAGGGCCTTCTAAATGCAAGTAAAACTCGCCTCCAGAGGAGACAAGCCCAAGCAGAATATAATAAATTCCATTGAAAAGGAAATAAAGAAAAGAGTCAGAAATGACCACCTCAGGTTTGCAGATGAGATGGCAACAAAAGCAGAGGAAGCAGCTAGAAAATGGGATAGCAAGGAGCTGTATAACATTACAAGGACCCTCTCAAAGAACAAGGCCAGAAAGAATAGACCTGTTAGAAGTAAACCAGGCGAGCTTATCACAAATATTGAAGATCAACTGCAGAGATGGCGGGAGCATTTCATGGAGTTGTTGAGTAGTGGAAACCTGGAAGGAGAAGAGGAAGATGTGCAACCGTTTGAGGAGGACCCTGAAATTCTTGTCCATAGCCCTACAAAAGATGAGATCAAGATGGCTCTGAATGAATTAAAGAGAGGCAAGGCATCAGGACTGGATAATATAGCACCAGATATAATGAGGGTGGATGTAGACCTGACAGCAGATATACTCCAGTCGCTCTTTCACAGGATATGGACAAAAGAAAGTGTCTCACAGGATTGGAAAAAAGACTGTAGTGAAGATTCAAAAGAAAGGTGACACCTTTACAGGTACCTTTTCAGTTCCTGGAAAAGTCCTGTCAAGGGTTTTAAATCGAATCAAGGACTCCATAGAAAGAAGACTGCGAAAAGAGGAAGCAGGATTCCGAAAAGACCGTAATTAATAGACACCTTAAGAATCATCTTGAAGCAAAGTAATGAGTTGCGTGTCACACTATACTTGGCCTTTATTGACTTCAAAAAAAAAAATTTGATTCAGTCAATATAGTTTGTGTAAAATAAGTTGAGACTTGGAATAGTTATTTGTGCAACTAGTGCGCAAAGTGACAGTTTGCTGCACCGAAAGAAAAGGCGAGGGCGGAATGGTTTCTTGAGTGCAGCAGAGGAACTTTGCGCACGTATTTCACATTAAGTTTTTCCTACAGTTACCATTGAATATGAAAAGTGGGTAATTATGGGTAAAATTGCCTGAAATCCATCAAATGTTTTTCTGTGTAATTTTATTATTGATAAAAACCTTAATTTATTGTCAAATTGAATAAAAATGTTGTCCTTGGTTATAATATCTAATACTAATAATTTGCGCGTTGTGCTTCGTTGCTCACTATAGCAGCCACAGCAGTCACTGTTACCAACTTCATTTTGATTTTGCTGCACTATTGCTCCATATAACCTACTAAGTATTTTGCGTTGCCATGTTGCAAATCTGGAGTGCAGAAACATTTTTCCCGCACTAGAGCGGAAAAGTGATTCTTTGCGTTCTGTAATCAGTGCAGCAATGGCCACTTTTCAACGTAACTGTAGGAAAAATAATTTTAATTATTTGTGAGAAACTTTCTCGCTTTCACCACCTACTTATCTTTTGAAACAAAAAAGTTTCTAGCATTTCGAAAATTTCATGTTTTCTGCTCGAATTTCTTCGGATAGGTCTCAACTTATTTTACACAAACTATAGGTGTGTGCTGTGGAAAACATTAAGAGAGTATGGAATCCCAGTTAAAATAATTAGAATACTGGAGAAAATTTATGAGAGCTATGAATGCCAGGTACTGCATGAAGGAAAGATTTCCCAGCCATTTATAATAAAATCAGGTGTTTAACAATGTTGCGTGCTGTCACCAACATTGTTCCTGCTGGTATTGGATCGTGTCATGAGTAATGTACAGGCAGGGAGAAGGAGAGGGCTGCAGTGGGATTTGAGACAGAGGCTGGAAGACCAGGACTTTGCTGACGATATTTGCCTATTAGCCCAGCGTTCCAGAGACATGGAAGAGAAACTGCTTAGGCTAGAAAAAGAAGCTGCTGAAGCAGGTCTCTGTATTAATATGAAAAAGACAAAGGAAATGAGATCGAATGCAGCAACAGATAGGCAGTTTGGAGTGGGTGGTACTCGCATCCAGACTCCTTTGTGTATTTGGGGAGTGCAGTGACCAACACTGGGGGCACTGATGAAGATGTTGGAAGCCGAATTAGAAAACCTTCATCCAATTGAACAAGGTATGGAAAAACATAAGTTACATATATCTAGTGCAACAAAAATTCGGATTTCCAATAGCAACGTGAAATCAGTGCTTTTATACGGATGTGAAACATGGAAGAACACTGGGCGAATTGTAGGGCAGCTGCAGACCTTCATAAATCGATGTTTACG
This sequence comes from Nilaparvata lugens, assembly GCF_014356525.2. Lineage (NCBI taxonomy): Eukaryota > Metazoa > Arthropoda > Insecta > Hemiptera > Delphacidae > Nilaparvata > Nilaparvata lugens. The sequence continues at coordinate 49,014,686 of NC_052509.1, forward strand.
AAAATCTTAGCAAATCAATGTCCAATCCAAGAGAAACTGAAAATGAGAAAATGGAGATGGATTGGGCACACATTGAAGACGGTGCGATTGAGAAGGCTGCATTGAGCTGGAGCCCCCAGGGATCACGCAGACTAGCACGCCCACGGATGACATGGAGAAGAACGGTCGAGGCAACAGGGAAAGACTTGGGCAGAGGTCAAGAGGCTCAGCCAATAGAGATAAGTGGAGAACATTTTCGGATGCCCTATGTTCCTCAAGGAGCCAAAGGAAATAAGTAAGTATACTCTGCATTTGTTTTGACTGGCGATTATACGAGAAAAATAGTGAACTGCAAGTAAACTAGTTTATTAGCTTTATAATTAGATGTCAACATATGCGTATGTGTATGTGTTTGAAGATCTATTGTGCAAGTTGACGATTTCACTCTCAAACTAGTTGTCACTAGACAACAATCGTAAAATATTGTAACATCACTATTTTCATGATTATGGATAGCGACTCACTTCGTATACACATAGTTTACTATGATTAGTTCAATATTGTTGATGGTCATTTTCACGCACTTCGATTTTACAATGACTCAACACGATACGATATCGTCCCGAGTCAAATTTACATGGTTTGAAATGGAATTAGCTTTCACAAACACCAAAGATGTCGTCCATTAAATTGTCGTGTTATTATCGCGACGTTCAGAGCATCACTTCGACACTCCCACTGGTGTCGGCCGACATTGCTCGTCTGACATCTCTCTGTCATATAACTGTGTATTGAGCACTATTTTGTCAGTTTGAGGTTAGATAGCATTTTTTGGTATTCCTGTATCGAGTTAAAAGTTGTAAGGATCAAGTAAAATTATTATGTAAAACGTTTTACTTTCATAGAAATGATAATCGTCAAAGCCCTGTCTGTGTGCTAAAATTATTACAGATGTCGGTTCAGTGCCGGTAAATAGTGAAAGATTGATGTCGGCCGATAATCAAATGACATTCAGGGTGTCGTGTCGGTGTCGCAAAATCAGTATGTAAGTGTGAAAGGTTAGGTTAGTGTTAGGTTAGGTTAGGTTAGGTTAGTCATATAGTAATGTCATTATTTAAAAAGGCAGAGGCATATTTCGTTTAGCGCTTTGTTTCTATTACAATACGTTGTGCATTATGTTTCAAATTGCACAAGCTTATAGTGCTACAGTGCTATGTCTCTATTGCAATCTGGTCTGCTCTAATCTGATGGCAGGAAACATTCATTCTCTGAACTAACCAAACCTATTAGGGGAGTCAGGCCCACAAGATGTCAAATTATCAATCGATAACTAAATAATAAGTAACTAAACAGAAACTATAAAACCCAACTCTGAATGATAAAACCAGCTTATTTTTGTGACTGTGACTGAACCATCTACAGAATTTCAACAAATAGGCGACTCACTTGCAACCGACTGGCGTTAACATGAGCAGTTCTCGGAGCTGGGTGTCTTGGACTCCTGGGTGAGCTTGATCTGGTCTGGGAACTCATTGTAGAGTTCGACTTCGCTCTCCTGAGCCAGGGCGTTGCGTGCAATCGTCTGGAAGGCCTGCTCCACATTGATCGCCTCCTTGGCGCTCGTCTCGAAGTAGGGAATGTTGTTTTTGCTCTGACACCACTGCTGGGCACGTTTCGTTGATACCTGAAAATAAATTTCAATTTTTATGAGCACTGAGATAAATATAAATAACCAACTGGAAGATTCTGGTGGAATAGAATTTGTAGAACACAGCGTGGGAGTTAAGTTCTGCCTACAGTTAAGACGCCTATGTTTCGCTTAAGATCGGCGGTTTTTGAGCGTTTTTCCTGATTTTTCTAGGCCTTCTCAAGAACTTATTTTAAGAGAACTCAGAATTACGCCAAAGATACGCCCAAGATGAGCCATTTTACTGCGTTGTTCCAGCGTTCCCTAGCGTTTTCTCACATTTTTCAAGAATCAATTAAGAGAAAATGTTCAAAACTGGTATACAAGTTCAGCTAGAGTCTAGAAATGTTGTGTTGAGAGGAATTCAAAATTACGCCCAAGGCGCTTTTACAGCGTTTTCCAAGCGTTTTTAGAGGGTTTCTTTTCTCAAGATTCTCATTGGGTTTTCAAAGCATTTTTCCACATTTCTAAGCAAATTCATACTTGATACACGGTTCGATATGGATTTTCGACAAGTTCTCTATATCATTCCCGTTTAAAATTTCCAAGAACTATTAGAGTGAAATTCTCATAATTTCCTAACCGAGTCTGTAATTGAAAAATAACTGAGTATTTATTAATTCTGATAAAAATAAAGATTTTTGCAACCCTGCACTACATAAATGAAAAATGCAGGTGAGCGAAGAGAGCCTGCTGATCCTATTTTCGGATGATCCGACCGGGGGTCCAGGGGGGGGAGCCCCCTTGCTAGACGGATAAGGCGAGCGTAGCGAGCATGCCGGCTAGTAGAATATAGTTTATTGATCAGCAAATGTAAAAATTATGGGTCATGTCTTACAGGTGAGGTACAAACAGGTACAGTATACATTTACAAATAACACAAAATAAAATTGAGCATAGGCAGGCAAAACTGGATAGATGTAAGGTCTGATGTTATACGAAACATTGTGAGTTTGAATTAATAAAATTTGAATTTGAAATTTATAAGTAGGTACTATATTGTACAGTAATACTGACCCTTTCGGGACCGCTAACAAGTTTTTAGTCGAATAGTTTACTAGTGCGAAATCTTATCTTGACAAGCGCTAGAAGTACTGCGTTGAGAATGGCTACCTTGACTGATCTTTTCCAAGAGAAAAATTAGCAGAATTGGTTTACTTGAAGGTCTTGCAAGAGTTAAATAAAGTCTATACAAAATATATGTTTTCAACTTAATCTCGTATACACCACCAGCGCTTATAATGGTACGATATGGCACTAGCTAACTATTCTTCAAGTAAGGTCCACTCTATAATGACTGTGAAGAAAGATATTTCTACATTGTTAAAACACGATCTGACAACGTTGAGAAGCTAGAAAAGGATGGCGCTATCTAGTTTGTCGAACGATAGACAAGGATAGCAACACCAATGCAAATCAAATACTGTCATTATAACGTGAACCTTACTATAGTAAAAACGAGAGGAGTTTATTTCAAAGCAAGGCTAAATACTGCTTATCTTTTCTAAATAAATTTATTCAAACTGATATCTCCTTTTAGAAACATACTGTAATATCAATAAAACTCTGAAAATATTAGGAATGCACTCTGTAAATCATATTATGGAAAAATTTCAATTGCTAACTGAAGATAGTGACAAGAACTATGCGAATTTTATGTCTTAAATTAAAAAAAAAAACACTGTTTAGCTATCCAGATTTAGCTCTTTGAAACCTTATAGCTCTTTAACGGTGGATGTGCTGATTATAGGTTGGCTTTTAGATCATTGATTTCTCTTCATAATATAGTGTTCATTCATTTTATATTTTTATAATATTAGGCCAAATTCAAATTTTTGCCCTTGAAAGTATGAATTTTTGAAATTATTTGTTTAGCTATCTTTGCTCTTTGTAACCTCACAACTCTTCAACGGTGGATCAGAAGAATATGTGCTAATTATAGGCTTTTAGAGCATTGAATACACAGTATATTCAGTTTGTATCTTTTCAAACTTAATACCACAGAAATATATACAGAGTGTTTCAGAAGAAGTGTCGAACATTTTAGAGTATTTTTTCTGGATGATAGGAGATTACAAATGTCGTATTTTAAGTGTCCAAAACTCAGCGGTTATCCTTATAGCTGTCATTTTGTTTTTTCACTTGGAAATTTTTATCTCAAAAACGAAATGATGTATTGATCTGTAATTTGGCATGAATATTTATGCTATGAAGACTCAACTTTAAAAAATAAAATAAAATTTTTCGATGTAAATTTTCAAAATGGCGGCCATTTTAAATATTTTTGATTGCAAATTTCATGAAAACCGTCCACTTTACAGAAAATTTACAAGAGACAAAAAAGTTAGCAAATCTTATCAAGATTTCAAGGATACCTCCTTGAATTTCAGATCAATACAACATTTCGTTCTTGAGATAAAAATTCCTAAGTGAAAAAACAAAATGGCAGCTATAAGGATAACCGCTGAGTTTTGGACACTTCTAATACGTCATTTGGAGTCTCCTATCATCCAGGAACAATATCCTGAAATGTTCGACACTACTTCTGAAACATCCTGTATAATAATCAGTAGGCTACCCCTTAGAAGAGAAGTGAAGTATTATCTTGTTTGTGATATCATTCTCTGTGACACTTTCTTAGTAAAAGTAATCAATAGTCGATCGTTTTAATAAAAAAGTAAATATAAAAGTTTATGGACTGACAGCTTTGTTCTCGAGATCGAGTTTGTTGCCGAGCACGACAAAGGGGAAGTTCTCGGGGTCGCGCGGCGACGCCTGGATGAGGAACTCGTCGCGCCAGCTGTCGAGCGACTTGAAGGTGCTGGGCGCCGTCATGTCGAACACGAGCACGCAGCAGTCGGCGCCTCGGTAGAACGCCACGCCCAACGACTGGAACCGCTCCTGTCCGGCTGTGTCCCAGATCTGCAAGCAACGCAACGCCACATCAAATCAAATATTATTGTCTTAGAATAATAGTATGTACAAAAACAATACATTATATTAGAAAAAAATATCACTTAAAAGTACAAAAAAATACATAATTTTAATCTCTTAACATCGTCATTTAACATACAGCTAAGTGCAACCATAGAGAAAAGATAGCATAAGAAGATATAGGGTTGAAGATAAGGGTTGCAGTGTCGTTATGTCAGGAAGACATAGGGTGTTCATGTTCCAAATTTCACTGTCAACTTATCCGATAATCCTAGTAATTATTTTTAGTTTCAGGAGCGGCTGGAGCCGCTCTTGTCCGGCTGTGTCCAAATCTGTAGTAAACAACGCACCATCGTCAACATTCAACAAAAAACAAAATCTAGCGTAGCAAGATGTCCCAAGGAGATAATCATATAGAACAGCTAGAATAACAAGATGGTATAAAGCGTATATGTTCCAAATTTCACTGTTAACTGTTATACTTTAATACATTATCTACCTAGTATCATAGAGACAAGATAGCACAAGAAGTGAGTTATGAGATGATCAAACGACCATGCCTGATCGATGGGATTCGAACCCGCGACCAGGTAGCACTAGCAGACTGAAGGATGTAACGCCTTAATCAGCTCGGCTATCTGGCCGGCTGTCGTCTATTAGAACGACCAAGTCTTTTTCAATCACCTATGATGAGCACTGATTTGCTTTGTCCCAGATAATATTCACAGCTCACCATCATTATCAAAAAGATACATGAGATCAAGTAGAAGTAGCAATAAATTGGTATTCCAACTTCTTCCGAAAATTCGTTCATCTGTTTACAAACAACCGATTATCTTTCAATCGATTCCATTAATTATTAATCTATTATTATCAACGTCGAATTGATATTGTTGCATGTTGTATCTACAATAGATCGAAGGATGATTTGTAAATAGAACTGGCATTAATTTATTATCTATTAGCAATTACTAATCAATTTAATTGTTTAAAAATGAAATGTAAAGTTGACCCTATCACTAATTCGAATGTTATTTGACTAACAATGACTGATTAGTGCAATTAGACTGGAACAAACAGGCATTAGGCTACTTTGATAAGAGTATTACAAATTCAAAAGCTAGTAACGTGTTCAAAATCAGTTACTGTTTTATTCGAATTTCAAATAAAAATAATATTCAGTTCAAGACAGAAAACACTCAGTAAATCAGTAAACACTCAACAGATTCATTTCTAATCTCGACTATGACACAACATTTGGCAAGTGGAATTATTTGAAGCTTGGCAAACTTGATCAAGCTGAAATCTTGAAGAAAACACCAGACCATTGTAATCTAGGCTACTCAGCAATGATGTAAGAAGACAACCATTATTATCACTATCAAATCAACAAAAACTAAGATTTATTATCAATTATCACTCAAATATTTGTTTCAAAATAATTTTGCGTAAGATTATGACTAATATCATCTAGTACTTGGAGCATACTTAATGCTTAATCCATTGGTTGAATGGGATAAGGAATGCTGACAATTCAAAGTGAATCTTACTGTAGATAGTTGCATGATAGTGTGTAACGGACTCATAACAGAAGCTCCGAGTTTGGATTTGTTGTTACATGACTGACTACTCAGATAAGTAGTTCCATGTGCTACAGCGAAATTCTCTTTTATCTGTCAACAATCCTTATAAATAACATCAATGCTTCACATTCAAACGATTCTGAGAGTTCAAAGTGAATCCTACACTTGGCATACCTCGCGGAAACCCTACAACAACTATGACGTCGATTCATTATGCAACGGAACCGTTTGCAAATATGTTTATGCCATGTGGGAACCACTTTCAACTACCATCATTGATTGAATCGGAAGCATTATTTTTACAAGTAATGCTGACAGTTTGAATTGAATCTCAATATACATGGTGGCTGGAGATTAGAACCTAATATTATGGTATGATTGACATCACCCTATGTAATGTCATTCAATGTGATGATTAGTTTTCACAGAAAATCTACATTTGGCTTCACTTTAAACTGTCAGCAGTGGTTGAATTGGAAGGCTTGGTGGTAGTATTTATAAGGCAGGCATACAAGTTGAAGTATCTACTATATAGGAGGCTGTTACTTGTATTAAAGTTTCTTTATCACATCGATAGCACACGTTAGCTTTTCTAAAAATAGATTTATATAAATAATTATACAGGGTGTCCACGAAAGGTGTAACAGCCGAAGACCACATATTCTACATTAAATTTGCAATAAAAAATGTCAAGTAAAATTTTCTTATATCAACCTTAGTTTTCGAGACATTTCGATTTTTTTTTGAAAAACGTCAATAACTAGAAACCTATCAGTCAAAATCTAATTCCAAGAACATGGTTGGAAAGATTATGAAATTTGCAATAAGATTAATATATTTGTTCCTTTGTTTGACGTTTTTGAACGTTTTATGAGTGTTCAAACTGTTTGAAATTTGGCTTTGAACTCGACGAATGTACTTTTTTCAACTTTGAACGCTCATAAAAAGTTCAAAAACGTCAAACAAAGGAACAAATTATATGAATCTTATTGCAAATTTCATGCTCTTTCCAACCACATTCTTGGAATTATATTTTGACTGATAGCTTTCTAGTTATCAACTTTTTTCAAAAATATCGAAAAACCTAATATATCTCGAAAACTAAGGAAAATTTTACTGGACATTTTTTGTTGCAAATTCAATGTAGAGATGGTCTTTGATCCAAAGACTGTTACACCTTTCGTGGGACAGCCTGTATATTTGTCTTCTATGTTTTCATAAATGAAATGAATAAATTGAATTATTTTTCAAATACGATGGATTAAATACTAGGTAGATTTCAAATGTATGTATATAGTAGCCTACTCAATTCTTTTCAAATTTACAGCGATTGCTGAGTTTAATTTTAAATCATAATTTGATTTATTATACAAATTTAAACCCTCCAGTTTATATACAGTATTTTATGAAAAATTCTTGAGGTGAGCTGATACGCTTAGGCCTACATAAGATATCGTTTTTAAGAAGGTTGATATTCATCAAAAGTTTGGCGAAGAACGGAATGGGCTAAGCTTCCAATAATAATAGAATTGAGTGACCTTGCTAGTTAAGAGGTCTGGTGTCAGTGTTCCCAGGTTGCACCTGATCAATTGCAGGGCTTCTCATATAACTAATAAGGCAGTCGGGACCGACCACTCATTGTTTCCATCAGAAACACCCGAGAAAAACATAGTGCCCGATTATGATTTCATGATTTATGATTAGGATAATTAATAACTGGATAAATGATGTTAAACCGGGATTGCCCACTTAATGGGTCCATCAGAAACACGAGAGAGCCCGAGAAAATGATCTTGTTTCCATGAACTATGTATGATAACAATGAATAAGTGGATAGTGATTGTTAAAAGGAATTTTGTGATTTGAATAACATACCTGCATGGTGACTATCCTGTCTTCAACCATAACTTCTTTTGTGAGGAAGTCGGCGCCTATGGTAGCCTTGTACTGATTGGAGAATTTCTTGTTGACATACTGGTTCATGAGAGATGTTTTGCCAACTCCAGTGTCACCAAGGATTATCACTTTCAGGAGCACTTTCTTCCTGGTTGCCATTCTTTAATTTCTGAAAATAGTTTATTAAAATTATTTAAATACTTTTTAGAAAATATGAAAGAATCAAGAATTGAACACCACCTGAAATATATAAAGCTCAATACTTCTGAATATTTTTTGCAATTGTGATGGAAATTTTTATTTGAATTTGTATTTATAATTAATTGATCACATTCATTCAAAATTCTAGTAGATACATATTTCGACTTATAATTGTGTGACAATTCAATAATCATTTTTTACATAACCTCTACACTGTGTAGGCCTATTCTGAATATTAAAAGTTTGAAGCAGTTTTTAGCAAAATGCCTGTTGTTTTTATCAGAATTGTATATAAATCAAATAGATTTGTTAAATTTACAGTATTGAATCAGTTACAAATACAATGAATCAGTTATGAGATCAAAGAAGAGAATTTCATTTCAATTTTTCAATTTATTAAAACACACAAAACAAAATGACAAAGAATTACCAAAAAAAAAATACAATAAAATGTTACAAATATAACCATGGGCTTTGTGGTTGGGTGTGTTGGAGAAGAGAAAAAAAAGAGAGGAAGATACCTAGCCAACTATGGTTTCCCATGTAATAGGCAGGCAAAGAAGAGAAGAGAGAAGTGATGAGGAAAAAAGGGAAGGGAGCAATGGGGGGAAGGGAAGAAAAACAGAGGAATAAGTACGCAAAATAAAGGTAAGTTAGTCCACTGAAAAATAGAAAAAAACTAATGAAAAAACAATGCTGGAGCAGAAATCTTGAGTCTTATATATCTAAACTGAAGAAGAAATTACTGTAGGTCCAGTTTTTTATATCCAGTTTAATTTTTCCGCTGGTCTTATTGTCCATGAGAAAGTTATTTGGAATAAGGTAATTTATTTAACATTCATATCCTAATTGAGCACGGATAAAACAAATTTCAACACTGATCAGTTCAACTCAAAGTGAACTACAGTAATAGAAAAATTAACCGTTAATGTTTCAATAGCTATTTCCAAAAATTAGGCCAAGAGGCCTAGACGAGTATGAGTCACGAGTACAAGAGTACGGTGCTGTTAAAAAAATTTCAGTTGTGACTCTATTTGCAATTAAAAACATATCAGAAAAAACTTTGATAAGGAAGTAATAGATAATCGAATCAATTTCAATTCAACGGACATTGTTGAATTTGAAATTAATTCAAACAGTTTTTCAAACTGAATTTAAAAATTAGAATTTTCCCTTTCCAGGATAGGTTTGACAACTGTTACTAAACAAATTTATGGTAGTGAAGACGGGGATTGAACTCAATGTTACATTGAACTCAACTTTCTAAAGATAATAGTGGCAATCCGGCAACACTGTAGAGTTTGTCAAATATTAGACTGATTGATTGAAAAGCTATGAGCGACAATATTGAGGACAATAGGTTTCAGTTACACTGACTTATCAAACAAAGAAGTTATCACTTTGGTGAGTGTACCAGTCCTGATAATTTAGTTGAAACTATTCAGAATTTTCAGTCAAAGAAAGAGAATTAAATCACTTACACTAGATTAATTTTTATTTTTAATAACTTTTACAATTCAAATATAAATTATTATCTTATCGCATATATTTTGAGTAACTGAATTGGCGTTTCCCCAAAAATAGTAGTAAGACGATTCATGTTGAATAAATTGAGGATGAGAGCGATAAAAAATCAAGTTTAAAATTACTAGTGCATTTCATGGCTCAAGACCTCTAGTCTGCTTGAAATTACTAAAATTGGTTGTAATTACCGAAATAGTTTGAGCTGGCCACAGACAGGTCTTGTGCACTATAAAAATTATTCTCATACTAGAATAGTTAATTCTTTCCTAGTACTTTACGTTAATGTATCATTCGAGTGGAAAAACTTGAAAATCTGAAATTTCAATGAAAATGCCATACTACACTGGAAGTTGTTTTATTTTTATGTGGGTATCATTTAGCATTGGGGCTAATAGGAATTTTATATATACCAAGTACGGCGAAATCGTACTTTAATATTATGCTTTTAAAGCCCAGTAACATCCAAAAAGGAAAAAAACCACCTATTACAAAAAAAAACCCGATTCTATTACAAATAATACAATTTTTTATCATTCAAACTCCACAAAGACAATATATAGGAAGCAGCGAGGAAAAATATTGATGTATATTGAAATTCAATAACAATCGAAAAACATTGATGAAAATATTGAGAATATGAGAAGCCTGATCAACAGATGTAGTAAGGTCTCTGGAATATTACGTAACATGAAAAATATTACATAATCCTGGAGAATACAGAATTGAAAATATTCTTGATTAGTTTTAAATCTTCTGTAGACTATTGCCAAATATACAAATGATATTTGCTCGGTTTCTGCTACTTAATGAATGCATCTCCATAAATAATCTACAGATAAGACTTTTTGAAATACGACAACCAGGAATTGTATGGTTAAAATAATATTTTTTTACATTTTTTAATTCTGTGAAACTTGGGCCCAGTTTCTAAAACACTCCTCAAATCTAATAGACCATTAAACCTATTAGATTCTATGGTTTATTATATTGAAATGGGTTTCAAATATTTTTTTACATGTCCTAGAAACTGGGCTTGAATTTATGTTTATTACAGTATTCAATCACATCAATATATTACTTTAATTGTATGGAATAGCTTACTAAGACTCTTGTTTCAAAACTTGATATTTTGGTTTAATTTAACTCATATTATTTCAACATCAATTACCCTATAGAGTCTAGAGCACGAAAACAATCAAGTAGTTCAACTCTGACTTATTTGGAAAAATTTTAAAACCACATCCCGCATTGCAATATTGCATTGGTAGTAAACCAAATAAATGCTTAGCTTATGTAAATTGAATGCCTAGTCACAAACCTTCACAGTATATTCGACACTTTAATGTTATCTTAATAAGTCAAATGTCATTATTTATTATAACAATATTTGTATGTGTTGATAGAAAGCGGAGCTTCAATTATTGAACTCAATACTTTCATATCAGAATCAAGAAAACTAATAAGCTTGATATCTTTTTTCTATTGTTAGGTAATAGAATAGCATCAAAAAACCTTTTGCCGCAACAACACAGCTTTATAATTATATTCTCAACTTTTATTCAATAAACTAAAATAAGTAAATAAAAATTAAATATATAGTATTCATGTCTAGTTTTCTATCATCAGGAATGTATTATATTATTTATAGCCTACTTCTAATCAATATCATGTAAAATGAAAGGAATGAGAATACTTTTTTATTACGTAAATTTTTGCGATAATGAAGTACTAACGTTTACAGGATTATATACGATTTTGTAATTAAAAAGCTGAATTGGAGTAGTTTAATTTTTTTTCACTTTAAGGAAGTAGTGGGAAGATAAAGGATGAATCACTGCATTTTTTTCCAAGTATTTAAAAGTGGGAAGATAAAGGATGAATCACTTCCAAGATAAATGGGATAAAAGTTAGTCTATCATTTAATGATAGTACAGTAATTTACAGTAATGGGGGTGGGTATCTATAATCTTCAAACATGGAGTGGAGCAGAAGCTGATAAAACCATTTTAAACTATATAATATAAGCCCATTACTTAAATTGAAAACCTATGGTAAGATATGAGGGTAGTTTAGTGGCAACAATCAAGCCAATAGAAAAGAGCATCAAAACTGGAAAGCCCAATGTATTCTTATACTGTTGAATAGACCCTGTTAATCAACTTTTTTCAAGCTCTAATGGCCTGTTTACTCGCAGTGGAGGCTTTGCTGGCCTCCTCCACAACAATCCTCCAAGCATCTCTATCTTCTAACAATCTTCTACATCCTTATTAAATCCTCCCTGATCTTATCTCATCATCGTATCAAAAAAGCATAAACATAAAATCCTATATAGGAAACTTGAAGGAGGAATTATAAAAATTTTTGGTCAAAAATCAATTGAAAACGACTAAAAAACAAAATTTAGGATAATTCATGCATAGGCACAAACATGAATTTTATAGTAAGAAGCATCCTGATTGTAGAATTAAAAAAAGAGTAGAATGTGACATTTACTCGCAATTATTTGGGGAGCGAATTCAAAATTGAATATATTTTATTAGCAAAAAATGTAACTTAGCTTTGTAATGCATATTGAGACCATAATAGGCAGGCCTATAGGCTACCCAAAGTCAAGTTATTATTAATTTCATGGGATCCGTTAATTTAAATGAGACAGTCAGGACAGAAGCTGTAACCAAACACAATAACGTAGTGCTTTGCGGTTACACTTCTCAGAAATACATTTTTTATGAAACATATTTGTTTTATCGGCACACTAAAGACTATTTCATTAATTAATATTTACTATTTAGTAGGCACACTCGTCTTTCTTGATAAGATAGATTACATACCAAAGCTATATAAAGAATGCAATTAAAAATTAATATAAAAGAGGCATAGGCCTTTTGTTACTAATTAACTTTATGAAACTTGATATTACCTTTGATTATGTAAACAACGTATTAAAGTATCCATAATCAAAGATATTACTTATTAGGATAGGCTATCAGAGATTTTTCTTGTTTTAGATAGAGCAATCCAATTTTATTAAGGTTTAGGAATTGATATGATGTAACTTGAATTATTGGGAACAAAGGGAAGAAAATTCAAACGGAAGTACGGTACGTCTTTTGTTTACACAAGACTTGGTACCACAGGTTTTGATAGGTTAGGTTGATATTAGGCAATTTTCGTTAAAAACACTCCCACAAACATTAAATATATGTGAGGTTTTCAAAATTAAAAATTTTAATTATACCAAAAAAGCTCAACAATTATTTGCCAAATTAAATTTAAAAAAAAACTAGTGAAATAATATTTCTATACAAATGAAAATTAAGATTCGACTAATACAAATATAATAAAACAAAAGTATAATTGCACTGGAAATAGACTCTAGCCACAATAATAATTAGGAAACAACAGTAATCTTTGCTTTCCTATCTTGTATTATTACGTCTTTTGTTTGTCATAGCCAGATTCATCAACAAGGAAGTTACGGCGTAATGAACATTGCTGTTTTTAAAAGTAAATAACTGGGCTCAATTTGGAAACAGTGAAAACTCTGATATTTATCAAAGAAAACTCTGGTAATCAAACAATATGTCAAAACTGGAAATAATTCAAGGCTACTTGGTATCATAAAAATAATATAGCCTAGAAGAAAACAAAACACAGGTTAATGAACAAAGATTATTAATGGTTCTACTAAAAAATCAATACCAGATGAATGAGAATTATGTGAAATAATAGAATAGAAAAGATTTTTACAAACCTTTGATAACGATAATGACTCTCTTCAATTCTATAATTCTCAGGACAGCTAGAAAATGGCGTTTTATCTAAATGAATTTAGAAACTACAAAAACTTTGCTGCTTAGAGTGCTTGCTGCTTTTGTCAAGGACAAGGGAGAAGGGGCTGCGTCACTAGCACAAAGAGATTGGTCATCTAATCATATGCTGTGTAGAACATTAGATGTATAGAGTGGCCAGGTAGTAGAACTTATTACTTAATAAAAATAATAATTCTTTGTGCATTTACTCAAACCACAGATATTATTGCAAACGTCAAAAAATAATTTAATCGTATCAAGATCAAAGCTGTATATAAGTAATCGATTTTGATCAACGCGCTCTGTCTTCATACAGAGCTGGAGGTGAGTAATTTGTCAACAAGTTGGTATGCAAGTTGAATATTATGTGAGGAGTCAATCTTGCCCAGTTATATTTATTTAAAGCGGTACCAGTAGTAGTAGTACTTGCTTGTTTTATCGAATAGACACTCCGATTATAGGATTGTGATAGCTAGAGACTTAAATGCAGGGCCGGCCCCAGGGGTGAGCGGACCAGGCGGCCGCCCAGGGCGGCAAATTTTAAGGAACGGAAAATTTTAAAACACAAATAAATTCATAATACTAGTAGTTATGTGAACAGTAGACCTCGCGCTCAGTAAGTTACATTGGCCTGTTGTTGTTTTCTCAAAAATTAATAAATAATTTATCAATTTAAAATGTCTAGAAAAAAATTGCATAGTTGCCTGTAAAGTTGGTATACGGGCGAAAGTTTTACGTGACAATGACTTTGAGTGATAAAATAATTTTAATGTGAATATTCATTCCTATAGTAGGAAGAAGGATGAAATAATAGTAACAATTTAAAACATTTATTTATACAAAGAATTATATTTAAATCATTAATTTATATAAAGAATCTCACACGGAGTTTCATATTAACAAAATTTTATTTCTACCTTCACACATCCTCAACAAAATCACTCTGTCTCTCTCGCTCTTAGGCGGGCTAACTGCTCGATTCAATTTTTACATAGCAAGTTGCGCTCATTTTTTCAAGTTAAACAAATTATTATTGTCTGAGAAACGATTTATACTACTTTTGTGATTGAAAACTACCACAACATTGTGATTACTACAACATAACCTATTCACTTATACCTATTATACTTACACTTATACCTATTCACTTATACTTATTCACATAACCTATTTACAGATTGCTCCGTTTCACTCTCTCTCCAGGTGAATGCCTTCAGGTTGCTGCTGCATTGCTCGCCACTGCTCCTATTCATGCTCTTTCCAGACGACCGTGAACCGAAACGAACGCTCTCACTCGCTCTCATTGTGAGCGCGCATAACGTGGGAACGTAATGCAGTTTCTTGAAGTGTCACCCGGCAAACCAATTTATAAGACGTTGTCACGTCAAAAATCCTAAATAAACATAGAGCTTTCTGTCCTCTCATACCATGACGTGTCGTCCCGGAATGTGAGAGTGATTGCTGTTATCAGGTCTGGTTGCAACTGACTACAACATTGATGGAAAGATACATTTTCAAGATGCTTGATCAACTACAGTCAACTGTCTACTAAAGTTGATGGAAAGATATATTTTCAAGATGTTAGATGTTTTTGAATGGGTAGTATTATAGTCCACTAAACAGCTGATTTATGATGAATAATTCTATAGTCTGATTTTTACTCTAATATTGGCGTATGAAGGAGGTTCATTTTTCCTTTTATATTATCCTTGAAATCCAAAATTTTCAAAAACCTAGTATATATGTCGACACGCAATTTAAAAAGGAACATACCTGTCAAATTCCTTGAAAATCTATTACCGCGTTTCCTCTATAATGAGTTCCCTCCAGATTTATTTTTCATCAATGATTAAATGAGGCTCCATCAATTACTGTTATACTTTTTTTTAATTCAAAATGAAACACTGAATGTAATAATTATTAAATCGCCATTCGATCTATTCATATAATTAGTCCATAATTGAAAATTCGAGTCAAATAAAATTCTTCTTTACAGTATCTTTTCTGGATTAATTTATTGTAACTTTGGAAATTGGGTGTTCAGAAAAATTATCTCATGCTTTTTTCTATTTGACTACTTGCTGGACAGCCATTTATTTCTGAGTATGGAATTCATAAACTCAAATAATAAATAAATCACGAGGGAAACACAAACCCCCATAATTTATTCATTTCCTTTTAATAGTATCAACATAATTAAAAATTCTAGATCGTTTGTTTACTTGTAATGAATTTGATAGTAAAGAAATATAAAGACAGTAATAAATTTGTTGCGAAATCATCAGCCACTGTGTGATATATTCCAGAATAAGAATTCAAAGAAATTGATGAATAAAAATTCCAGAAAAATCTGCATAGTTAAATAATTTATGCATCCTATAAAACATATTTAGGCCTTGCCTGACATCATAGAAACTCATGATTGATTCCAAATTGTAGACAATTCCATTTTCTACAAGCTCAATTGCCAAAAATTCATTTTGAATCACTGTTTCCTGGACCGTTAATACTAGGGAAAGTATCTTTGATTTCATGATTTTTTCAACAATCCATTCTTACACAAGGATCATAATTCTCCCATGAATCGTTTACAGCAACTAAAAGAGGAGATTCTGTTCTAAAATTCAAGATCAAATATTTTTCTATAATTTATCTGTATATAGAAATTGGCCTTTTTTGTGTACTGGAAATGAACCAGACATTTTAGGTATATTTGGGCCATTCTGTATCTTTCACAAGGAAATCTTGCATGAAAAAATGGACTTCTCTTATGTATCCAAATTGAGAATTCAGATCTACAATATAAAATGCAAGCACACCCCCTTTTGATGTCTATAGTGACTGAACTATAGTAACTGTAGTTTTTTCAAACACCACTTGTGAAGTATGGGGGGGGGGATTGGGGCAATCCGCGCCTGTCACCACCTTCTATGGAAGATAGATGTGATTCACGTTATAACATTATATTAGTCCAGTCAATTTAGACATGAAAAAAGCAATATTTTATATTCATTGTAGTTCTGAGGGTTTGTATGAATAAGAGAAGTCCAGAACCAATTTTCACATGCAAAATTTCCTTGTAAAGAGTGGCCCAAATACCTAATATGTCTGGTTCATTTTCCAGTTCTGAGCTATTACCATCAAATCCAGTCATTGGACAAAAAAAATCCTCTCTCTGCTTTTTTACTGTATATAAAATTCAGAATAAAATATCTATAGAATAAACTCAAAATCTAAATAGAGTTTAAACTCCAAAATCTATAGTACAGTTTTCCAAAATGAGTAGAATTTCATGGAAAAATCAATTTTGATAAATGTTATAGTATTTAATCAACAATATCTTCCAATTGTCACAATTCAAAAATGTATAATTCAACATCCTACTAGGCATAATTTTGTGCTCCACAATCTGAGAACAGGTAGAGTGCTCTATCTCAAAGATTTTCAGGACACCTCAAGGATCGAAATTTCATTCATAACTTTTGATACAATATTCGGATCTTCTTGTACGCTCTTTCTTTTCGGCTTGTCAAGGCAGTTGGAAATCATATATCATGAGTCAAGTTCGTAGGAGAAATTGGAAATTTTTTGTTGAATGTACACTGTACCTCAACCCATATTCCATACACAAAATAATGACAATTTATTTATTCAATGCTGCATATCTTATGAGATAATTCTGATATAAAATCAAAATCTAGTCAAGGATGTGAGGAATTTCCTCCTCTTCTCACTCCAATCAACAGTACTTCCTATTTCAATAATATTAGAAAGTTACAACCGATTGAAAAAGTGACGATTGCAGTTTTACCATTTTTTCGCAATTCTGCTGTTAATCAAGAGTCTCTAAAACGAGGTTCATACATCATAGAAACTCATGATTGGTTCTACATTTTATACCATAGGCGAGCTCAGTTGCCTTAAATATTCATCTTCAACTAGGCTACTTTTTTCTATCTTAGAACTACCAAGATCGTGAATATGAGGAGAATATTTTCAATCTCTTGATGTTTTCAAGTGATTGAATTGTACCATGTGTTGAAGTATGTCCAAGTGAACTATGAATGAAAATGATAAAATCACAGCATTTTTTGCGTTTCAAGTTTTATCAACATGGTGAAATTTGATTAGCAGATTCAGCCACAAAGATTCTTCTAAAAGGTCATGAAGATTATTCCAAAATCGATTTTAGTTTTGCTCTTTATTGATTTACTTATAATTTTGTATTATATCAAGCAATAAAGGAAATACATTTACGACAAAAATACACATACAAATAACAGGGGTAGTAGGTAAATCTTTTTAAAGAGTATCAATCAATTTCCTCCTTATCATAATATACAATGAAACTGGATATTATTTTACTGATTGCTGAAAAGATAGTGGCTCTTGTAGTTTAAAATGAGAGAAATTCATTGAATTTTCAAATTAATCCCTCTTCTACAATCTCCTGCTCGTCGGCTTGCCTACCGGCATTTAAAGTTGATAATTATGCGAAATTAGAACTTTCCACTGGGTACAGTCTATGAAAAAGGTTAACAATCTTTGGCTATTCAATAGAAAAAAAGTAACTGAAACAATATTATTGTTAATGAGCAGCTGACATAATTTTTATAATCATTTTAGAACAATAATAGAAGAATACAATACTGCATTACACAGCACCTCAAGAACATGTCATAATTAAAATTATTCCATTCTCTTCCTCAATTTTAAAGTTCAAAATCACAATTGTGGATTAAATTAGATAGATTTGATTTTTTCAATAATTAAATTGGAGTACTTAATGTAATAAAGTTTGGATTATGCTACATTTTTATAATGGACAATACTTTATCTGACCACTGATTCACTTATTATTGGTTTCTTGTTCTTGTTGATTACAAATAAAAATTAATCCACTTTGTCATTGGAAATGCAGCGCTCATGCGATCTGGAGAGTTGAGAGTAGCAAGTGACACAGAGAAGAGGACAGAGAACTCATCTTAAGCTGCGTACACATATACGCTCTTCCAACCTGCACCGAGCACGCTTCTCCCTCGTACCGCCCTCGTTCCTCCATCGAACTACAGTCGCGCCGCCCACGCACCCATCATGAACGTTACGGAAGATGTTAGATCTTCTCGCGTTCCCCGGTCGAACCATTGTTGCTCCCCGGTCGATCATCAATCGCTCTGCTGGAGTGATGTTCGGTTGCGGAGCAGAGAGAGTATGACGTTCGGTTGGGGAGCAACAATGGTTCGACCGGGGAACGCGAGAAGATCTAACATCTTCCGTAACGTTCATGATGGGTGCGTGGGCGGCGCGACTGTAGTTCGATGGAGGAACGAGGGCGGTACGAGGGAGGAGCGTGCTCGGTGCGGGTTGGAAGAGCGTATATGTGTACGCAGCTTAATGTTGCACTAAATGGGTGACCAGCAGTGATGAGTGGGTGTGGAGGGGGGTAAAGTGGGTGACTAACAGTTAGTTCTTTAATTCGCTAAGAGAGATCAGTACCCCCTCCAACAGTTGTAGTACTCTGTCACCACCTCCCCTTGCTCCATTATTGTCATTCCACAATCCACATCCACATTCAACAAAATAAAAACAAGTCACAATTGGCAATTATCCAATTACTAGTAGATCAGCTTGCTCTGCTCTGCTGTCTTTTCAATCTTATGAAGCGCACACGCACACATACACACACACACACACCACACACACACACACCACACACACACACACACACACACACACACCATACAGTGAATCACACACCAGTACAGTAACTTCTTAAGGTGCGTACAGATATACGCCCCGCAAACATGAGCAATTCACTTTCAATCAGCTGACTATATCTGTATATTTTTACAGAAACGTTAAGATACATATATAAGAGCTTGGCATCAGCTGGTTAAAAGTGTGAGCTCATGTTCGCGGCACGTATATCTGTATGCGCCTTTAGAGAGGAGAAAGGAAAATATATTTTCTATGTGATACTACAGTACTCCATAATTTTCCTCTCAGTATTATCTCATGTTGCTGATATCAACATAAAAGCTGTTGTTCCTTTTCCAATATAATTCATAATAAGTTTGGAATTATTTTATATAATAAAATATGCCCCTACAACAGCACTAATCCAGCTCAGACAGAAATTATTGTCATTTGCGAATACAAGCGCTTTCTACCGGTATACGTAGATACTGCACATTAGGCGAAATAATAACCGGTAAGAATGTTCTCTCTGATTCCTTCTACTTTGTGGTTTGGTTACGGACTACGGGTAGGCCTATCCTATAAACTCTATTCTGGAAAATAAGGTAGAATCATCAATATAATAATCAAATTTAGAAAAACAAATATATTCTTCTATATTATATGTTTGTCTCATAATTAAAATAATGGATACAGAGGTGAGTTTTTAAAAGATGTTTTTCTTTAGTATAGGTAACCAGTAGCATCACATAAATTATGCCTATCATAAAATTTACTGTTTCTTGAACTATAATAATTTCGAAATGAGTTTCTATCAAAATTTTAGTTATTATCATCTTGTTTATTAAAGGATGTGATCACATTGAATGCATATATTTGTATAAGTTGGTAAAGCCCAAGTCTAGGCCCTCTGCCAATTTGTGAATGCTATTAAATTTGGGGAACCACCATAGCCTCGACAAACTATAGCATCGACACGACATAGCCTCGACAAACCATAGCACCGACACGACATAGCCTCGACAAACCATAGCATCGACAAGAAAAATAAAATTAGGCCTGCCACCACAGCCTCGACAGACCATAGCACCGACACGATTTATAGCATCGACAAACAAGTCACGTGACACATCTATGGAAGTATGGCCAACCTACCAATTAACATGCAAATTTATTATTATTTAATAATATTATTATAGTTATTGATATAAGTTATAGAAAGATATGAAAAAACGTTGTCAAGTCTCTCGATTTTGCCAATGAGTATACACAGCTGTTACTGTGTATTCATCCCATTAAATTTGATCTAGTAATAATTATCATTTCTTGATAGAAAAATCAAATTAATCAAGAAATATATTTTTCATAATTTGATTCAATAATTTGCTTTCATAATTGATATTAGATTTTTATTTTTTTCACAAACCTGAAATAGCGGCTAATTTAAAAAGCTGTGATGCAACAATCTAAATTTGAAAACAACAGAAATTAAGTCATTTGGTGGGTATTCTATTCCAATTTCTTTTAAAAATACTTGAAAAATATATATCCTATTCAAAATAATTAATTTAATGAAAATAATTCTGAAATAACCTTTTAATATTATTTTATACCGGTACGAGTAGATCTAACGTGTAGGCTAAATGAAGAGTGGATCAAGCTTAGCATGGCTAGTCATTTCAGGTATTTTAATTTGTGTTTTAATTTCTTGTTTCATTACTCGTTATAATTTAAACACTTGATAATGGAATGAACATCATCAGATCACGTGAACAAAAAAAAAATAATAAAATGGTAGGCCTACCTGAGATATTATATGATGACACTGTACTCCTGATAAGTTGAGAATTTTCAAGCTGAAAGTAGATTAATTTGTTGATCATTCGGTCAAATATTAACAAATGTTACCAATATTACCAAATTATCACATATAGTGAGAACGAATTACTCTGAAGTTTTCTATTCTCACTGAACATGAAGAGGCAATACCAAGCCAGAATTGCAGTTCCGTTCAGATCATTATTATCAGAGCTTTCAAATTGATGCTATGTAAATTTAACTATGGATGTTATCCCCATCTCACAATTTCCCTATTTATCCTTATCGTGATTCAGATAAAGTAGTGGATCTCTATAATCACAAAAAATGTACAGTACCTGATGAATAGTAAAAATAACAAATTTCTAGTAATAATGCAACTTTTTTAGGTACGAATTTCAAGGCTCATAAAATGACTTTTTCTCAATCACAGGCAGAAACTCCAATGATCATCATAATAGTAATTTAATGAAAATTGTTGTATTGTACATTGTTCGATGTAAGATAAGCTACATCTTTAAGGTGATCGACGTATTTAGGATTATCATGTTTATGAATGGAAGCGAGACTGTGATAAAAGATTAGTCAAACTGAAATATAAAAATTATATACTATGCATATTTCTGATCAACTCAAATTACAATGATAGTATCAAGCCGAATGAATTGAGCACTGAATTTCAAAGTTACCCACTGTTAAAATTGCACTGTGATTTCCTTTTACTTCCAAATGGATTAAATTGCCTCACTCTTCAACGTAACAATTATTGTGAAAAAAACCAGTGGAATGTGAACGTTATCCAAATATATAGCACATAAATTTCAATTTTCAGATCATTAAATTCATGAAAAAACGAATTCTTGAGAGAATAGTGATGAATTGCAAACAGTGCATGTAACATTGATACAAAGCGATACAATGAAAATCAACATCTATTAATTTAATTTAATACTGGACTTATCTAATTTATATTACCATTAATTTATATTATTTATAAAGCTTATAAAATGTAAAACCAACATTTTCAATTTTCTCTACTGGAGCAAAACATCGATAGAGAATAAAGAAGAACCCATTATAAGCAAAAGATACTTGTGTACTAGAATTCACTTGAACTAACTCATCACTTCAACCCTTCAATTATCACAATGAACTAGAATGGTATAACAACAATGAAATTGATAATCAGGTACTTTTTCAAATAGCTTCACCCAACTAAATCTGTGAATGCCAAGTCATGAGAAATCATGTTCAATAGATTTAATTTGAAATCTTCAAATAGAAAATGATCTATTCTTTTGGTGCCCGAATCAAAATCAATATCAATCAACATAATCGACATCAAGAAAAGCTTCTGCCAACCTTGTGATTCCAGTACGATTCTGCCCATGCTTCACTTCCATTTATAAATTTCTCATTAAGGCCGTGTGTAATGAATGACAAGATGTGAGTGCATATTCAATTCATCTTATACGGTAGGCTACTTTGTGCTTAAATGTGAAACACATCATGATTTTCCTACTTTTTATGCATGCTTACTCTTCCTTTATTTGTATGTTTGCATGGCATTCATCTTCAGAATCTACTGAATTTTCATATTGGACTGTCTAAAAATGTAGATTCAACTAGTAAGAACGGAAGATAAGCTACTTTACAGAGAGAATCATGGAAAGTTTTAACTCAACAAGCCTAATGTATAATTTTTTGATGTCTCAGCCGTCATATATATTTGGCTCAACTGTAGGTATATTATCAACCTGGCTGAGAGAATATTAACTGTAGAAAAACGCAAACACTGCCCGCTATGATTTTTCAGGAAATTGCCACTGTCAACACTATTGTAATCTATGATTTATCTCAGTTTTTGACATTCATAACTTATGATAAATTTTAGCATAGAATTATGATCATATACACTGTCACGATGTATATCGTAACTAGAGAAAGGAATTGAATTTAGGGCTCATTTATTTGACGCTCGGCTATCTTTCATAGAATCTGAGGGGTCAACGTTCAAGCCAGCCACTGGCCTACCGCTCAGCGATGCTGCGCATCCTCTCTCCCCTCCCTCTCGGTCACTGAGGGAGGCTCGAGAAAGGCCAGCAGGAGGCAGTCGAGTTCGGAGAGCCAAGTCGAGCGGTCGAGAGAGGTGAGAAGGAAGCAGCGAGCAGCTAGCAACGTCACAGTACACCAGTACTAAGTGAACTCCGATTCCTTCAGCGACCGGGAGTTGTGTCGAGGCTAAAGTCGATTAGCCTCTCACACAGTGAACTCCACTGCTCTACACTCGTTTGGGCGAGTGTTGAACGACATTTAACCTGTTTGGACGACGGGTTGCCAGTTCGACCAACGACAACACGTCAGGTTTGGTCGAAACCTGACTCCCCATTGGTAGGCCACCAGTGGGACATCGAGGCGAGAAAGGACATCTGGGAAGGTGTGGAAAAGCCTTTCCCGCAACTCCGCGGCCGATCCGGACCCCAGGAGGACAGCTGGTGCCCGGCAAGTAGGACTTAGGAAAGTCCAGAGTGCTGGCCGCCGCAGCGCACTAGTCCAGTGCGGGATCGCAAGAGGACGTCTGGGAAGGCCAGGAAAAGCCTTTCCCGCAACTCCGCGGCCGATCCGGGCCCCAGGAGGACAGCTGGTGCCCGGCCAGTAGGACTTAGGAAAGTCCAGAGTGCTGGCCGCCGCAGCGCACTAGTCCAGTGCGGGATCGCAAGAGGACGTCTGGGAAGGCCAGGAAAAGCCTTTCCCGCAACTCCGCGGCCGATCCGGACCCCAGGAGGACAGCTGGTGCCCGGCAAGTAGGACTTAGGAAGTCAGAGTGCTGGCAGCCGCAGCGCACTAGTCCAGTGCGGGATCGCAAGAGGACGTCTGGGAAGGCCAGGAAAAGCCTTTCCCGCAACTCCGCGGCCGATCCGGACCTCAGGAGGACAGCTGGTGCCCGGCCAGTAGGACTTAGGAAGGTCCAGAGTGCTGGCCGCCGCAGCGCACTAGTCCAGTGTGGATCGCAAGAGGACGTCTGGGAAGGCCAGGAAAAAACTTTCCCGCAACTCCGCGGCCGATCCGGACCCCAGGAGGACAGCTGGTGCCCGGCAAGTAGGACTTAGGAAATCCAGAGTGCTGGCCGCCGCAGCGCACTAGTCCAGTGCGGGATCGCAAGAGGACGTCTGGGAAGGCCAGGAAAAGCCTTTCCCGCAACTCCGCGGCCGATCCGGGCCCCAGGAGGACAGCTGGTGCCCGGCCAGTAGGACTTAGGAAAGTCCAGAGTGCTGGCCGCCGCAGCGCACTAGTCCAGTGCGGGATCGCAAGAGGACGTCTGGAAGGCCAGGAAAAGCCTTTCCCGCAACT
The DNA here is from genome assembly GCF_014356525.2 of Nilaparvata lugens. Taxonomy (NCBI): domain Eukaryota; kingdom Metazoa; phylum Arthropoda; class Insecta; order Hemiptera; family Delphacidae; genus Nilaparvata; species Nilaparvata lugens. Next base: position 49,039,168 of record NC_052509.1, read on the forward strand.
CCGCGGCCGATCCGGACCCCAGGGACAGCTGGTGCCCGGCAATAGGACTTAGGAAAGTCCAGAGCGCGGGGGCCGCCGCAGCGCACTAAACCAGTGCGGAAGGAAGAGGACCTCTGGGAAGGCCAGGGAAAGCCTTTACCAGAGCTCCGCAACCAACCCGGACCCCGGGAAGACACCCGGTGCCCGAGGACTAAGACTTAGTCCCGACACGAAGCCCTTTCTCACGACTAACACTGCAAGGTTCCTGTTCCCTTCTTCCCTCGACCAACCCTGTTTGGCAGTGCGAAAGCACGGCCCCTCTTTCCTAAAAGAGGGAAACATTTCTCCAAAGCACTCAAAACCCTGTTTCAACCCCCTACCCGAACGAGGGTGGTTGACGGACGCCCCACTAAGACTCCCGTCCCCTGCCGCGGCCCTCCCCAGTCGCCGACTGAGTTTAGCCGGCCCAGAGCGACACTGGGAACTCTGATAGAGAAAGGTGTGGGCAATAATCTACTCAGAACACATATTTTAAATAGGTATTATAATTATTATGTAATAGTATGAATATATTTTATCGGTTGCAAACAATATCTTTGTCTGTCATAGAATGCATGATTCAGTACATATATAACAACCAAATGATTTTAGAGAATTAAAATGTGAAAAATTAGTTTCATCGCATGTCAAAACAATAGACAAAATTGATTGTTTCGAGCGCCATAGTGTAAATAAGATGCAACTTAAAAAGCAGTAGGCGTACTATTTTACTGTTTAATATGGTGAAGAGAGTCAGCCACGCCGTACCGCGTTGACTGTTTCCTCTTCCACAGCGTCAAATCGAATCGCAAATACATAACAATATACATCAATGGATTCGCAATGAATGTAGCTACATTAATTATTTGTCCAATTCTCTTTGAAATCATTTGCTTCGAAGTTAATCGGAGAAGACAAAAACAAATCGAAAACCCCCTAAATTTTTTCATACATGTCATTTTATCAAGGAAACTGTGTGATTTATTGAGGAAATGAATACTACTAGTATTGTAGTCTATAATGTATTGAATCGAATGGCATGTGATAGAATTTTTTCCGATTAATGGTTACACAGATAATTGATTTCCTGCTTGCTGTTTACTATGGCGAAGAGAGTCAGCCGCGCCTCTCCGCGTCGACTGTTTCCCCTTCCACGGCGTGAAATCGAGTCAGCAAAACACAAATATACATCAACATGGATTTGCAATGAGAGTGGCTACATTAATTATTTGACTCATTTTTCTTTTAAACTACTTGCTTCGAAGTTAATCGAGGAAAACAAAAAATCAAATCACAAACCCCCTAAATTTTAACATATATATTATTTTATCAAGAAAACTGTCTATTTTATTGAAAAAATGAATTGAACTAATATTGTTGTCCATGATGTGATAAATCAAATGGCTTATAATACAACTATTCTCGATTAATGGTTACAGAGAAAATTGATGTTTGGGGGTACATTTTTCGCCGTCATGATTTTACCAGATTAAATGAAACTTGAAACGGACATGATCACATCATACTATGCTTGTCAAGTTATATTCAATCTAATACAATATTATAAAAATATATGTGTTGTAACTACATAGTTACACTTACAATATGACACTGTGTATAAAATTTTTGTAAAAATTTCCAAGGGATGTAAGTGGGCTTCTCCTTTCACTTTCGTTCAAGTGATTTTAATGAAATCTTATTTTACTCACGCAAGTGCCACTCCCTTCTTGGAAAGAAATCCACTTCTTGGCACAAATGACATTGAAGAGATGTCCTTACTCATATTTAACTAGAATTTTTCTTCTAAATTGTATGAGGAGAAGCAGAGGATGTTGATTCAGTACCGTACGTATGGAAAGTGTAATGTTGAATTACGGTATGGTAAGGTATCTTTTATGTTAGTTGTAAAATAACACCTTTTTTATGAAAACAACTTTTTTTCATATAAAATACAATACCTTACAACTAGTTTGTTAGGAATGTTGGATCCATTATCAAGTTTTTCTTGAACTTTTCTAGAGAAACTTGATAATGGATTCAACATATTTCGAAATTAGTTATTGTATTTTATATGATCAAGTTTAAAAAAAGGGTAGCCTACTTTAAAATTATTTTTAACTAACAAGTCAAGTAGCCCTGATAAAATAGGCTACTTAATTAGAAAATGTATGTCATTTTTTGCCATTACACTTCTTTCACTCCCTATGTTAATGACTTTTTATAGCAGGAGAAAAATATTTGTATGATTGTGAAAAAAGACAGTAGGCCTATTTATAACAACATAAATTTCACATTCCTTGCCCTACTGAGGCTACTAAAATTTGCATAAGCATTTCTAAAGGAGGGATGAATAAGGTATTTCCTGTCACCACTGTGCCATGTGTTACCATACGAATAAGAACTGGCATTTGTAATATTTAAAGGAAATGAGATAGGTATTGGTTTTGGTGGGTGTGATTGATGACAACTCTAGGAGAGGAAAGGTAAACACTTTATTTTACTTTACGTTCACTGTTAAACAATATATAATAATATTATGCTAATAATCACGCGGACAGAATTTATTTACCAACTTTAATTATTATTGAAACTAGAAAAAACTCGCTATGGATGTTATTAATATTGATTGAGCTTAAAATTCCTATTATCTAAACTCCTACACCGTATGGACCCCGGTTTGCACCCAGCACATTTTTAAAGATTTTTTCTTGCTATTTGTCTTTTATGAACGCAGCGTTTCTAATAAAGAAAAAATGTAGGCTTTTCCCTGGATCGCTGGCCTGGCTTTTCAACTGGCTCGCAAATCTATTAGCAACTTGATAAGGTACATGGATTTAATCATAGACTAAGTTAGATCTGTGATTAAATAATGTCAACTTATTCAATAATAATATTTCTGAAAGTGGATCCATATCACTAATATTGTTTTCACTTAATCAATTGAATGTTACTGGTGGATAAAATTCAGGAGATACATATGTACAATATTTAATATCTTGTTGTCTCACTTGTCAAGTGCCTGATTAACATATTCATTTCAAAATTGTGATAATTATTGGTGATTGGACTTATAAGTACTATTAGGATGACACAACAATGACGCGTACACGTCGGACATGCATCATCCAACATCATGGGAATACATGCCGTGCAAAGGCGCTAAGTAGGCAATGTGCATCACACGTTCATAGAAAATAACACAGGTCGGTAAAATGTTTCATGTCAGAATAATAGAAAATCCTTCAAATCCATGCTACGATATTTTTGGATCTTAACTATATTTCCTGAAAACTTACCATCTTCAAGCGTTTGATTTCAAAATTAATAGTCAGATATAGAGGTGGGTTCAACTGAAATACCAAATTTGCAAGGCGCCAAGTAGGCAATGTGCCTCACAATAAATTTTCAAGTTTATTCGGATTTTTGGACATTCTCAATTATTTAATTTTTATTTCAATCTTATTCTATTATGTTAATATATCAACTATTTCAAAATACGAAAGTTATTTTCTTGGTATGGTGATGTATTGTATGATCTCGATCGAATAAAATTCTTACTGTATTGTCCTACATTTATAATCAAGACATATAAAAGGTAAACTAAAACTTGTATACTTACCCTTTCCCAATTATTAAAATCCATATCTTGCGAAGGACAAACTAAAAGGTTAAAATGAAAGTTTTAATCAATGACTTTGTGGAAGTATCATTCAATAATAAATTGCATTCTTATCATCATACAACCCTGTCAATAAGAGAATAAGATGAAATAGGAGCAGGATAATTCAAATAATATTTAGAAATAATGGTATCTTTTCGTATTAATACGGAATTATGAGAATAATGTAGTTAGTTATTAATCGAATGGCTTTATAGGTGGGGATCCCTGACGGAAGTTCCATCTTGCATAAATAGGTATTTAATTTACGTCGTCAATGAGCCTCACGACTATCAGTCGGGACCGACGATTCAATGATTGTCACCCATCTGATAACCTAATCATCTATCTCTACAAGAATGATCTAAAAAATAAATCAGGAGCTAAAGATGTTCGAGCTGGAAGTCTAGTGTTACATTTGCAAATAATTATTGTCAATGGATATTACAGCAGTATAAGGGAAATAACGGATGCGGCAGTGAATTTTTAAGCATAGTTCATTATGAAGAATATTCAGTCTTAGTGAGATCATTGTTACCCTGAAAGATGCATGTCCGTTTTCGTATTTATTAAGAGTGTGCTATGACATTTTCTCCGCTTCTCATTCAGACATTTACCATTAATTTCATAATTTTATTATGATGAGAGCTACACTTTGTACAACGAGAACAATTTCCTCTCATGAAGGGAAACCATTTGGCATGGTTTCGAACACCGTGGAGAACATTCAATGCGGTATAATGCGACGAATAATAATAGTAATTTATATTTGATGGTGTACAATCTACCACTTATAAAGGTGCGTACAGTAATGCGCCATGAACACGCGTATTTCACTTTTAATCAGCTGATGCTATTCTTATATCTGTATTTGTACAGAAACAGTAAGATACATACATAATAAGCATAAACTGATAGGACGGCACGCATCGGACGATTAGATTTGAAGCATTGTTTTCAATTGGAGTGCGCATGCCTATACGATGCAGATAAGTATGCGTACTGCAATTGAAAACAATGCATCAAAGTCTGTACTCACCTTTAGAAACAAAATCGACATCGAGCGTACAGCCTAACGGACACAGTTAAAATTATTATAAAAGCTCAAGACAGGGTATTTAGTAAATAGAGTTTTTAATAACAATTTTATGCAATCTATTACACATTATGAGAATTATAATGAAATTATATAAAACAATTTCAGAGTATAAAATGTGACAAACTCTTTACATAAACAGACAACATTATTTTTCAAGTGTTAATTTCGTTTGTTCAAATACAATTATTTATTATTATGTTTATTGATAAAACACTTCATAAGTGTATAAAAAATATTGGATTGCTCTATGTAAAACAAATATATGGTGAGGTATCAGTGGAGTTGGCACGTTCATCAGTCTGAAAAAGAGAATGAAAAATAATAGAGAATAAATAAATGAATTTATTTCTTCTTGAATTAACATATTAAAATATTAAATTACATTTTAATTTACATATAAGTACAGATGAAATATTAATCACGTCTTCAGTTGTCCGATCAGTGATTAAGTGAAATATGTTTGAGAACGTAAAATATGCATGAAAATAACATAATAATTATAGAGGAAAGAATTGGCTTATACATGTACATAATGGAAAATACACATTACCACTTATGAACTAACGGAAGATCTGATCAACTTGCAATCAAACATGCAGATTATGAATTTACCGAGGTTTGATAATAGGCTTATTTTCATTGTTTTCAATCAAGCACTTTAAATGTAATAATTAAAACAAATTTATCAACAAAAGTCCATCCAAACAGAGCTTTCTCCAAGAGAATCTTTAGCGTAATTGGTAGTACACGCGACTCATGAATCAAACATATGTTGCGGGTTCGAGACCAATCAAACTCACTTTTTTCCTTTGTTGAGAATTTTCAACTCTGATAAAGATTATCCAACGGTATCTAGAGAAAGCAGCGGTGAGACCAAGTGTCCTTCCGATGAACCTATGTGAAAGATACAAGCATTTTTCTCAAATATTCCGGACCAGTACCCTCCACAATTATTTTGTAGGTTTCACATAGTATTGAGTACTTTAGTCTTTGTCGTAATTTCAGCATATCAAGTTCTCTGATGAGGTGTTACGTAATTATAAATTATGTGGTTATATCATTGCATAACTTTAGTCAACAGAGCATCCTCTAATGTGAGGAGACTCCCTCTCTTGGCGGCTGATAAACTCCAAGGACGAAAACGGACTCAGCGCCCACTCTCACATCAAGTATAAGCTAGAAGGAATTCGGGAGAATGAGAGTGCACCGGCTTCAGAGACATTACCACTCAGGGCCGGAAAAGAGTATCTTACATAGAATCATTCCCCCGCCACCTTTACTAATGGTCGTTCCTAAGAGTAAATATTCAAAAGAATACCGTAAGCTTACGATTGTAAACTGGGTTTGAGTCAAGACTCGCTTAATACTACAATATCCAGAGGAGCTGAGGATATCATTGAGTTAAAATGCGCCGGCATAGATTGAATGTTTGTATGACATATATTTTCAAGGAGTTGTTGATCATTGAAGAATGCATCAACGACATACAGTCAAACATTTAGAGAGATAAAAGTAGCCTGGATAAATTTAAAACAGATTGTTACATTCTTTCAAGAACTACTACATTACTTTGAAATGATAAGAAATAAGAATAGATTTGAAAGATAAGATTATAGCGTAGAAATCAACACGGACTCCTGCTTAACTAAAATCTGAAATCAACATAGATTTTTATTACTTTTTAGGTTTTATTAAATTTCAGTTATTATATAAGTGTATTGCTATTTTTTAATGTTATCCTAATCATCCTGCAAAGAAAAAGTTGCCAACAGCAACGGAGATCTGCGAGGTGAACCTGTGCTACAATCAAATAAAAGATTCAACTACAATGACACAAGCTTATATTCTATCATACCTAAGTTCTCTTCAATTTTCCCGCTTTCTGTTTACCCTCACATTAAATGATTTTCTGGTTGGCCGAGCGAAGTGAGGTCTAAGATTCAAGTCGACGGTTTGGCATTTCTCTTCATGTTTAAATGTTTATATATGTTTATATGTTGCAGCTAAACGTGGTAATAGATTTTCATGAAATTTGACACGTATGTTCCTTTTTAAATTGCGCGTCGACGTATATACAAGGTTTTTGGAAATGTTACATTTCAAGGATAATATAAAGGAAAAAGGAGCCTCCTTCATACGCCAATATTACCGTAAGATTACCTATAGATTATTCATCATAAATCAGCTGTCTAGTGGACTATAATACTACCCGTTCAAAAACATCGAACATCTTGAAAAAGTATCTTTCCATCAACGTTAGTAGACAGTGTTGTCTACTAGCTTTGTCTTTCCATAAGCTGAGGCCATGATTCTAGTTTAGAGTATAGAACACATTTTTCTTTTTTAATCTGATGATCAAGATTGCAACAAATATTATTGAAAAGAAATTGATTTCTAAAATCATGAAAAGTGAGAAATGAAGTTTGTAGGAAATCCGCATTATGGTAGTTTATTTTTTAATTTCAACACACCGATTTTTCGCCAACACGACAACACAGAATGTTCACTGATGGGTTGATTGGATTGGCGTATCGACGGCAGCAGACCTGATAACAGCGCTCACACTCACATTTCGGGACGACACATCACGATACGATAGGACAGGAAGCTCTATGTTTATTTAAGATTTTTCTAGACATTTTAAATTGATAAATAATTATTTATTAATTTTTAAGGAAACATAACAACAGGTCAATGTACCTTACTGAGCGCGAGGTCTACTGTTTACAGAACTACTAGTATACATTTAACCTTTATCAGAAAAATCCTTACAATCCTCATCCTTATTATTATTTATTTTTGCTGAGGGCGAAGCCTACATGAGCTGTTAGCTTGTGCGTGGATAATGAGGCGGATGCTAATAAGAGATGAGTGGAACTACAGTTTTAGGAGGCTTCCGAACCACCAGGAAGCGATTTTCCTACTCATGAATCATATTCAGAGGAGTGGCTCAAGTGGTCACTCTTCCAAAGGGAGTAGCAGACGCATGATCTCAACGTATCTAAGCGATGGCTTAATAGCGCAACCACTGTGACTCAGTGGTTTGACTAACCGCTTCTTAAATTTTGCACCAAACCTTAATTAGTATATAATATTTATTGAGTTGTTGGATGTATTCCCTTATATCTTTGTATTGCCATTTGTCATCTTGTACCTGAGAATCTCACTATAAAAAGTCTACTGAAGTCATGAAAACCAAAACGATTATGGGCAAGGAAAATTGAGACGGAAAGTTAGTAGCAACTAGTGCTTATCATCAAGTTATTTTCCATCAATTTTCACCACCAAATGGAGCATCTATGAAATGGAAATCAAGTCATGCTTCCTGCTAAAATTCAATGCTCACAGTACTTATATGTCCAGATACCAAGTTATTTTCGGACGCGTTTCGTCATACTGGCCTCTATCTTCAGCGTGACTATTCATTCAATTTCACTATTTTAATAATTACTTGATCATTGTAGAACAAAAATTGCACTCACCCAGCATCAATATTCTCACCATCACCGGGCCCGCGTCTGTTATTCATTTCGCATTCCCACCGCCTCCATCCATCTCGCGGGCCCCTGGGGACAGCGACAGCTACAGGGGGCACTTGACTACTGTGAAAGGGTCGTCGCTCGGCTGCCCACTGGCTCTAGGGCGGTGGTTGCCTGCCTGAAATATCACACAGCAAATAGATTTTCAAGTGAACGCTGAATGAGACCACATCTTTCTTATGTCATCTTAAAAATTAAAAAAAAAAAATTTTTAGACTTTCCAATAAAATGATTATGCAGGGCATGATGAATATGAATATATGCCATTTTATTAGTAATTTGCTAGTATGTAATTTATTGGTGGAAAGTACATTATTTCAAAGTATCCCTTTCCTTGCTCTATATACCATAACAGACTGCTAAAGCCAATTAATTGTGAGCATATCTTTTTAATTATCTCAAAAAGAAACTTTCGGACATTTTGATTGGAGGATCATAAATTGCATAATGAATACATGTCATTCCATTGGTAATCCACTTCTTTCATGAAATTTATTAGTGTAATGACTTATTTCAAAATTTCCAGTTTTCTTGCACCACCCATAACAGGCTATAAATCCCGAATGTGAACAAATCTTTCCAACGCCATTTTTTAAAATAAAGAGATACATTTGGACATTTCAACTGTATGACATAAATTGCATGAAAATAAATGCCATTCCATTAGTATTCTACTAGTTTTATGAATATTGTTTCTTAGAAATTTCAAAACGTCTCGTTCCCTGCGTCTCCCAGTATTATATGAAGCTATTATCATTAACTTACTATTACACTACTAACCAACTAATACCATTTTGAAATATTCTATTATGAAGTTTCTTCTTGAAAATTTAAATAATTTTGAATGTGAATTTGCAACTATTCATTGAAAGGATATCATTGCTTCTCACAAGAGTAGTCATAGATAATCAATCAATCAATCAATCAATCAATTCATTATTTCACAACAAAATAATACAGAATAAAAAGAAAGATATAAAAATGTGAAATAAAAGTGGACACCCTAGGCATAAGCCGATGGGGTGTACTACTCCTATAAAACAACTAAAATACTCAGAGGAGTAGGCTGCTCCGCTCTATAATAACTTGGCATAATAATAAATTATAACTTAAAAGAAAATACATTTTTTTCTGCTACGGTAGCCCATAACATGAAACAAGGATGAAGTGATTACATTATGAAAAATAAAAGGCATACAGAGATAAACCCAAAAAATAGAAATTTACAATGCAAAATGCATACTCTAAGAAAGGATATGTTAATTAGATTTTTATTCAGGATTTAATAATAATAAATAATGGGATTTCTTATTAAGGAATATCATCTTACAATTTTCAAGAATGATTCACAGTCATTAACACTGAGCAGGTAGTTTTTCAAACATTTCAGAAATGAAGGTGAAAGTTCCTGGCAATTTAGATATTGCGACACTAGATGAACAATCTAGGACCATTAAAATAATATGAATGTTGGAATATCGTTAAATTCGAATGTGGAACCTGAACCATAAACCGTCTCTAAATTATATCTCACATCTCTAATGAGATTTTCATTCAAACTCCTAAAAAAAAAGCTTCAATACTTTATAAACATAAAGATTTCTTATTGGAAGTATCTTGAGATGAACAAATATCGGCCATGAATGATCAGTTCTAGGTGTTCTGGTTATAATACGAATGAAGGACTTTTGAAAAATTATTGAGGGATAAAGTGTTGAGACATAAGTCCCACCCCATAATACGAGCCCATAACTCATCCTGGAACTAATGGAGCATGATAAGCATTTATCATCACACCAGTGGGGCACAGCTCTCTCAACATGTAAAAACTCCTAATCCCTCTACAGAACTCTTTTTTTAATTTAGCTACATGTTTCTTCCAAGATAGATTTGAGTCAAAACTAGACCTAGGTATTAATATTGCTCACAGTCAATTGTCAGGCAGTTGCAGTTATCTATAGCAGCGCATGAGTAACGGTGATACGACAATGGTGTATTAAGAATAGATCTCTCTTAGGTTGAAAATCATTATTTAGTTTTTCACTCATTACCATGTAATTTACTAAACCAGTAGTTTAAGACTCTCAAGTCGGCAATCATTTTAACATATAATGCATCGCAATCAGTTCCTGTATATGTAGTGCTGATCATCTGCAAAAGCAGTCAATTTCCCATCTAGTTTAGCATTACATAGGTCATTGATATACACAAGAAATAGAATAGGCCCTAATACAGAACCCTGGGGCACTCCATATACAATGTTTTCAAAATTACTATAACATCCACCAATCTTACACACTGCTTTCTGTTTGTGAGATAACTTCAAACCATTTATAAGGTAAACCTCGTATCCTGCTGCATGCAACTTTCAATAATATTGAGTGGTCTACTGTATCAAATGCTTTAGTGATATCTACATACAGGGCTGAACATTTTTTACCTTCATTAATACTATTAAATATCCTCAAGAATGTAACCGACCATCTTCGGTACTCAGGCCCTCTAAAACCAAATTGATTTTTACTAAAATAATCAAATCTTTTGAGAAAACTTATAATCGTATTTTTATTATCTTTTCGAAAATCTTGGCAAAAACAGGCAACAGCGATATTGGGCGGTAACAATTCATTCTTCTCTGTTACCATGCTTGAAGATTGGGATCACAATTGCAATCTTCAAACATTCAGGAAATTCACCAGTCTTCATGCTCCAATTGAAAAGTTCACTCAGAACTCCAGCAATATGAATGGCAATTTTTTTTTACAATATAACTATTAATGTTGTCAATTCCAGGGGCTTTATTGCTTTTTAGATCAGCTATTATTTTTAATCATTTTGTTATAATTATTATGAGCAAGGTGGAGTGGCCATAGTCGAGTGGATGAGATGCTGGCTTTATAATTCAGATGCCCGGGTTTAAATCCTGGATCGGGAAATTTTTTTTTCGGGCAACTACCTTTTTCGGATGAACACGTTAAGTCGTCGATCCCTGCTGCCCAAAACCAGTCATGAGGTCATGTCATGTCAGAGTCCCTGAAATTGATCAGGTGCGAGCAGAACCAGACCTGAACCAGCCAGCTCGGTATTATTACGCATATTATCAGCAAGGTTACTTCTACTGTAGATCAATATTATGATACCATAGTTGAGGGTCACTGATGAATTATTACTCATCACTGCAAGTTGACGACAAAAACGACACAATAATTCTACTCTTATTTTTATATACATTGATTAAGCATAATTAATTTAATATTAGTATTGAATTAAGGAGAAAATTCCTATTCCTATCATATTATCCTTGGAATGCAAAATGATTTCAAAAAACCTTACACGTATATCGACGCGCAATTCAAAAAGGAACATTCCTGTCAGTCAATTTATGAAAAAGCTGTTGCCGCGTCGATAAAGCGAAATAAAGCGAAAATATCGCGCGTTACTTGGCCGTGAATGTCTTGCGTTATCGTTAGGGCTTGCATAAAACATCATGCTCTCCCTGCTAACGGCCACTTCCCGGTAAGTGACTTGAATAGTCAGTAAGTTCAGTGTGTATTTTTTATTGTAATTTTTTATTACTACGAGGGTGAATCAAATGAAAACATTAAAAGTGTTGTAAAGTTTCGATAAGTTATAGGATTGATCCGGTAGTTGGCAGGGATGTTCGTTGAAGCTTACACAATGACTACTAGGTACGTTAGTGGCCTTGCTACATACAATTAGCAGTGACTTCAGTTACAATATGGCCGCCCCATTATCAATATGCACCGCATTAGATCAGCGATCAGTCACTCGTTTCTTGAGCAGTGAAGGTGTCAAACCAATGGAAATTCATAGCAGGATGACAGTACATATGGTGATTCATGTTTGTCCAGAAACAAACATTGTCATCAACCAGATACACGAAAAGGAATGGTGCCATAGCTCATTGCCAAAATAAAAAAAAAACCTCCGAAATCAGCGATCAACAGGAAAACTCTTGCTGACTCTCTTCTGTGATGTGAATGAAGTAATTTTGGAGCATTACATTGACAGGGGAATGACAGTAAACATTAATTCTTATTCAAATCTCTTAGAAAATCATTTTCGACCAGCAATCAGGAGTAAATGGCGAGGACTTCTCCTTTCATGTGTTTTGTTACAGCATGACAACGCCCGACCACATACAGCCCGTCTCTCGGTTCAAACTATCCAGAATATCACATTTGAAAGCCTCATTCATCCACCTTATTCTCCAGACCTCGCCCCTAGTGACTTTCATGTGTTCGGAAATCTTAAAGATGCAATGGAAAGATGCAATCAAATCTTGAAAATGAAGATTGGGAGGAGGTAATAAATAATAATAGCATCCATACACTAGTACACTCTTTTGAACAAAAACTTTCAACCCATTGAAAATGCAACTATCAAAATAAAGACATCACACAGAAATAACCACTAAAGAACTGGATCACCACCGGACTAATAAGAGCTATTCAAACAGAAATAAAATGCACAAAAAACTACAGAAGCAACCACATAATACGAAATGAAACAATGCTACACTCGCTATAGAAACGTCCTGAAAAAATTTCTGAAAGAAACCAAGATTAGGTATTACAGAAATAAATTGGAGCAAAGTAGAGGTAACTCCAGGAAGACATGGAATACCATAAATGAAATACTTGATGTAGAAAAGAAAAATTCAAAGACTGATATTGATCCTGAAATTTTAAATAAACATTTTTCGTCTATCGGGAGAGTACTCGCAGAAGAACTGAATAAAGAAAATAAAAACATCCCTCCTCCAACGGGTCAAAATTCCCGTTTTTCACGAATAGGTTTCCCAAATTCCTTTTTCCTTTTCCCGACAAATGAGGAAGAAATTATCAAAACAATTAAAGACCTCAAATCCAGCTCAGCACCAGGAATTAATAACATAAATAATAGCTGTCTAAAAATCATTGCCACTATATTGCTAAACCTTTAAAAATTATAATTAATAAATGCTTTGAAGAAGGTTCTTTCCGGAGGAGTTCAAGGTGGCTAAAGTCATACCTTTACATAAATCGGGAGATGTTGACGATCCCAAAACTACCGCCCAATAAGCTTGCTAAGTGGATTTTCAAAGATCATGGAAAAGCTTATTAAAAGCGGCTAGTACAATACATGGTTGTGAGAAAGGTGATTCACCCTAACCAGTTTGGATTTCAAGAAGGAAAAAACACAGAAGACGCTATTTCGTTATTAGTAAAAACTTTAACTGAAAATTTTAGTAATAATAAAAAATCTATTGCAATTTTTATTGACTTGAAAAAAGCATTCGATACTGTCCCACACACCAAACTGTTGGAAAAGCTCAATAGAATTGGAATTCGAGGTTTGCCCCTGAAACTTTTTACAAGCTACCTTGAAGGTCGCTCTCAAAATTATCAATTGAAAATAAATCCAGTACTGAAAATCTTTTAGATTACGGCTTACCGCAGGGGACTGTACTTTCACCAATTTTATTCATACTATACATTAATGACCTCCTGAATCTCGACTTGCAAAATGGTCAAACAATCTCATTTGCCGACGACACCACTTTAGTTTTTTCGGGTGATAACTGGGAGAGTACTAAAATATCAGCTGAGAAGGGTATTTCCAGGGTCAAGAACTGGCTTGACTATCATACCCTGACTCTGAATCATAAAAAATCTTCATTCATGACCTTCACACCAAATGCTGCTACTCAACCTGTAACCGAATAAACTTGAAAATCATAATATCAAATGTAATAAAATAGGTTGAATGATTGTGACTGTCCTAAACTAGAGGACTCTAAAACCGTTAAATACCTGGGAATAATTGTTGACCGTCATCTGAGATGGGATTCCCAGATCCAATCTCTATGTCACAAGGTCAAGTATTTAACAAATAATTTTACAAAATGAGCCAGTTGAAAATGCAACAAATTACTAGAATGGCCTACTTTGCTTACGCACAATCTGTGTTGCAATATGGAATTAGGGTGTGGGGGGGTACTGCTGAATGTCATATAACAAGATCTTCAATGTTCAAAAACATATAATAAAAGTGGCACTAAGCAACCAAGGCTGTATCCTACTAGAATTCTCTTCCAGGAATCTAACATACTTACAATCAAACAGCTCTACTTGAAAAATTTAATTTCATATTTATTAAAAAACAAAAATCTTTTCAATACCCGAATTACTCCATATAACACGCGCCAAACTTACAGGAGATCTGACTTACCTGAAACTAATCTAACAGTAGGCCTATGTAGAATGCAATTTCCGTATAGATGTGACAAACTAGTAAATATTATACCACAAGACTTCATATCAGACAATCAAAATTGCTATAAGAGAAAAGAAATCTATCATGGATTAAAACATCACCTGACGTTTTCAGTAATCAAAGGCAGTAGCTTGTAACAAATTCTAAATTTACGTTTTCCACTCACCTCTTCTCATCACCAGTTGACTTGTGCATTCACTGTGCTTCTTCTCTTTCTCAGGTTTTCCCTCTATATTGAAAAAAAAAATGTCTTCATTTCACTCTGTATTTCAAATTTATTTTACCATTAGGCATTCTTAGTCATCTATTATATTCTATTTTATAAAATTTTTTCTTTTCTACGTTTCTCAATCTTTATATTCTCTACTCATGCTCGCGAACAGACGAAAGTCTTGCGAGCTACACATTCTTTTGTACTCTTTATTTATTTTGTATTTTTGTGTATTTAAACTATGTAAAATGTGCAAAGAATGAATAAATTGAAATTGAAAGCATTTCCAAAGTGATGAAGAAGTGAAAACCGCGGTGCACGAGTGACTACAGGCACATAATACTTCAAGGAGACTATCTCAGAAAATATAAATATAAGGTTCACTTAGTTATCAAAATAAATGATATATAACCGTTTTAAGGTTTTCATTTGATTCACCCTCGTATAAATTGATTGCAATACGTATTTTTAAGAAATCACTGTAGTATTAGAGAGCTGTTGAAACGTCGATGAATAAAAAACCACGTTTGTTGAAAAACTATTTAAAGTAGGTTCAACTTACAGAATGGTTAGCCTCTTTGTTATTAGAAGTAATCCACTTGTATAAATCGCTCGGCTGAAACTCTGGTTCTGTCAAATTTCTCCTTGATTGGATAGTTGTATTGATCCCTTGCTCCATGTTTGCTGCAGTATAAATAGAAATCTGTAAAAATAATAACAGAACTGACTAAGTAATGAAATTATTTAATTCTCAATTACAACTAAGTGTAATTACAACAAAAATAGGTGAATTGAAACTTTCTAATTGAATGAAAAATCATTAAAATAAAGAATTACGTGTCTAAATATTAAGGTTACGGCGTACAGAAGGCAAGCGTTAGGTCCAAACTTTACAAACATATTTTTTCCGCTGAGGCGCGTCTATTCCGCTCGACAGTGCTTTCCATAAAAATACAATGCATCTTTTAAATTAACAGAAATTCCTCGCTTCTGTACAGCTCTTTACTTTGTGCCGAAAGGTATAATTCCTAATCGACGACTCTAGACGCTAGATGCTAGAGCCGTCGCTAAGAAATTGTACCTTCGGCATATACTCTAATAATAAGATTATGAGTATATAATAATATTAGTAAAATTAAAATAATACAGGTATTGATGTCATTGTACTTGACATTATGTGGAACTAGGCTATTTATTTTCAAGTCTTTCATTTCATGTATTGGTACCGGTAGCATATTAAGCTGGGTTTACACCAAAGTTATTAACAAAATGTTAATAACTTAATCCTTAATATTCTATTAGATTGAACGGACCTTGACAAACACTATGATAAGTTATGTTCATCTATAGGATCTATTAGGATAAGTAATGAAATTTTGTTATTAACTTTGGTGTAAAGCAGCTTTAGCCTATTCATACCATAGTAGAATATTACATTAATCTACATCAATATAGAGAAATTGGACAACATTGCTGTTTCTAGCGTGAATAATATTAGTAATTTTTATTAGGGAATCTTCTTGCTACATTGATACTCTGTTGGGTTTTGATTACCAACTAAGACTTGATTAAAAACTATTTCCAACCTAAATTCATCATTTGATCATTAGTTAAACTGAAATTGGATGAAATTATTATGTATTATTTAATTAAAATTGTAATTAATTTAATGAAAATTGTAATAAGAATTACTGTTTCAATATAATTTAGAATCGTCGGTTCTTCAAAGTAAGGTTAGTTTTGAAACAGCTTTTTTTAATATTAAAATTGATTAGATTGTATCAAAATAAGCTAGCACGGTTTATTTTTCACCCCTGTTTCATTTAAAAAATTGAGTCGATATCTTTAATATAGCCTAACTGAGATAACAGTGATAGCTGACCTGCTAGACTTTAGCTCAAATTCTTTCAAACTTCTGAATCGGATTAAGCAAAATCACATAATTATTTCAACTATAACCAGTAGCTACAAGACCAATAGCAAAATTATAAGAATTTATCTACTTGATATAAACAAAATAATAACATATAAGCTTAGTACCTGAAACACAATCCAGACATCGTCTAGTACCCTAACTAGGCAAAGAAGTATAAAATAAACTTTATAGAACATTTCGTAGTTAAATGGTCTACCTTATTCAATTTTATTTACATAAACATATAAACTTTGTAGAAGAATAAAACTTCAATTCAATTTATTTTGAAATTTAAAAACTTTCAAAATTGTGATAATATATCGTCAATCAACATGTAACCTATAAAATTGAACAGTTTGGATTTGGATTTGGAGTTTTTCAACGGTCAAGTCAAGACACAAGCCCTACAACCAAAAAATCAGAATTATTCGGACGTCAGATACGTGACAAGTGAAAAGTATTAAAAAAAAAAAGGATAAATAACAAATATGGAAAATTTCATTTTAAAAGTTGTTGATAATTGATTGATTGTTCTATTTATCATCTACTAAAAACTTTATTTATTATATTATCGCATGTTTATTTAGTAGGTTGGCCACATTCCATAAATGTGTCACGTGACTTGTCGATGCTATGGTTTGTCGATGCTATGTCGTGTCGAGGCTGTGGTGGCAGGCCTAATTTATTTTACTTGTCGATGCTATGGTTTGTCGAGGCTATGTCGTGTCGGTGCTATGGTTGTCGAGGCTATGTCGTGTCGATGCGGTGGTTTGTCGGAGCTATGGTAGGTAACCATTAAAATTTTATTCAATGTGATCACATCCTTTAATAAACATCTTAATATTAAGCGACTAAGCGTGCAGATGAGAAAAAACTATGGAAAAGCAGCACTCACACTGTAAGCTAGTTGCACTTGCTAGTTGCGTTAAGTGGTCTAATTATTCTAGGTCCAGTGCTGAAATACCTGTCATCAAATTTAATATGTTACCGTATGTGAGGACACTTGTATAGCCTACTGGTATAACGCGACATTGATACCTACATAGATCACAAGGGGAGATCAAGACAAGACTCAACAACCATGTATCACATTGTTGTCGATTTCTAAAAATTAGCTTAAGTTTAGCAATAGTTTTTGAGATATTGCAAAAAAGTAATTTTTTTTGAAAGTCAACTCATTTACTTGGTGGTTGATAGGTATTCTAAAATAACCTATTGGATTTTCTATAATAATAAATTCAAAAGGAAAATGATCATTAACTCTAAATATGAGAAGATATTGTAAAAACAAACAAATATTTGCACTAAAAATTAGATTAATCAAAACTAACCTTACAAACCTGATAATTCCTAAGAAAATCTTATCATTCTCAATCTCGGGCTCAAATCCTATAACTGGCCTGTGATCGGTGGAGGCGTCTCCTGGGGATATCCAACAACTCATTGCACCTGGTGTGGCGGTGGATGTCACTACAGGCAGCTAGAGTATGCTTATCTTCTTGACATACACCAAGCACAGGAGGATGTAATGACTGAAGACAGTTAGTACATCAAGGCGAGCAAAGATGGGCTTACAGTGGGTAAGATGGTCGCTGTCTGTTATAATTCTCAAAGCACTCTTTTGCTTTGTGTGATGATATTGAATCATCATATGACTAGTGTTTTTCTTCTTATGTTTCTGTTATCAGATGTTGAACTATTTATTCTAATTTTGAATCTGTTATGAATCCATTACTGATCAATAAAGCCTAGAATGCAGAGGTTTTTCATTACAATTTATTGATCAGTAATCCAAAATCATCAAATCAATTCATCTTATCAAATACGAGTCAATCAATTTCTATTCTCTATTTCACAATTTCTATTCAACAACAAATGTATAATCTTCAAATCTTTTCTGGAAACGAAAACTGAAAATTCGCGTTACGATGGACAAATTTTTGAAACCAGACAAGTTTGATGGTGATCCGAATTCTCCAACAGCTCTACAAGAATGGAACTTCTGGCTAAAGACTTTGAGAATTTCATCGCATCTTTTGACGAAGAAGACATCGATGATGAAAGTAAGTTGCGGTTGCTTACCAACTTTCTATCTCATTCTGTTTATCAAACAATTGCCGACAAAAATTCATATACTTCGGCTATTGACGCACTAAAATCTGCATATGTAAAACCAATAAATGAAATATTCGCTAGACATAAATTGGCAACTAGAAAACAGTCTTCAGATGAGACAATTGACCAATATAACCAAGCTTTACAACAACTGAGTAAGAATTGTGGGTTTGCAGATGTTGATTCTGAAACTCATAGGAAAACATACATTCGTGATTCATTTATCCGGGGCCTCAGCTCTCATCAGATAAGACTGAGACTTTTGGAGTTTGACAAGCTAACTCTTGATGAAGCTATTGAAAAAGCACGTGCCTTGGAATCTGCCAGAAATCAATCAGCTTCTTACTCTTCTGAAATAACTCTTAATGCCACTTCAAATAATTCTTCAGAAAATTCATGTAAAGAAACAAATTTGTCAGCTGTAAAAACTGGAAGCTCAAGTTTTCAAAAATGTTATTTTTGTGGTCGTCGGCGACATAAAACACGTCAGCAGTGCCCTGCACTAAATGACTCATGCGAAAAATGCCAGAAAATAGGTCATTGGAAAAATGTCTGCAAATCTACTAAAACTTCTTCATCTTCGGCGCTTATTGCAGCCTCTACTGTTTTTGAAAATGCTACAGTACAAGCTCAGGTAAACAACATTCCTACTTCTGCTTTGATAGATACAGGAAGCTCTGAGACATTTATTCACACTGTTTTGCTAAAAAATGTGGACTTGAAATGTACCCTACAACTGGTGCAGTGTCCATGGCTTCAACATCACTAAGAAAGAACATTTCCTTTTATGTGTAGCTCATTTAGAATTTTCAGGTCAACATTACCCAAAACAAAATTCAGTGTATTGCCTGATTTGTGTGCTAATGTTATTGTAGGACATGACTTACTTAATCAACACTCTGAACTTAGAGTTTCATTTGGAGGAACTAAACCCCCATTGACTATCAATTATCTGGCTCCAGCAAAGATAGAACCTCCACCACTTTTTGAGTTTTTAACTAAAGACATTAAACCTATAATTACTAAATCCCAACAATGGTTCGACCGGGGAACGCGAGAAGATCTAACATCTTCCGTAACGTTCATGATGGGTGCGTGGGCGGCGCGACTGTAGTTCGATGGAGGAACGAGGGCGGTACGAGGGAGGAGTGTGCTCGGTGCGGGTTGGAAGAGCGTATATGTGTACGCAGCTTAATGTTGCACTAAATGGGTGACCAGCAGTGATGAGTGGGTGTGGAGGGGGGTAAAGTGGGTGACTAACAGTTAGTTCTTTAATTCGCTAAGAGAGATCAGTACCATCGACAGGCCTTCCCCGCTAATTCAGAAATCCCCCTCCAACAGTTGTAGTACTCTGTCGCCACCTCCCCTTGCTCCATTATTGTCATTCCACAATCCACATCCACATTCAACAAAATAAAAACAAGTCACAATTGGCAATTATCCAATTACTAGTAGATCAGCTTGCTCTGCTCTGCTGTCTTTTCAATCTTATGAAGCGCACACGCACACATACACACACACACACACACACCATACAGTGAATCACACACCAGTACAGTAACTTCTTAAGGTGCGTACAGATATACGCCCCGCAAACATGAGCAATTCACTTTCAATCAGCTGACTATATCTGTATATTTTTACAGAAACGTTAAGATACATATAATTATAAAGAGCTTGGCATCAGCTGGTTAGAAGTGTGAGCTCATGTTCGCGGCACGTATATCTGTACGCGCCTTTAGAGAGGAGAAAGGAAAATATATTTTCTGTGTGATACTACAGTACTCCATAATTTTCCTCTCAGTATTATCTCATGCTGCTGATATCAACATAAAAGCTGTTGTTCCTTTTCCAATATAATTCATAATAAGTTTGGAATTATTTTATATAATAAAATATGCCCCTACAACAGCACTAATCCAGCTCAGACAGAAATTATTGTCATTTGCGAATACAAGCGCTTTCTACCGGTATACGTAGATACTGCACATTAGGCGAAATAATAACCGGTAAGAATGTTCTCTCTGATTCCTTCTACTTTGTGGTTTGGTTACGGACTACGGGTAGGCCTATAAACTCTATTCTGGAAAATAAGGTAGAATCATCAATATAATAATCAAATTTAGAAAACAAATATATTCTTCTATATTATATGTTTGTCTCATAATTAAAATAATGGATACAGAGGTGAGTTTTTAAAAGATGTTTTTTTCTTTAGTATAGGTAACCAGTAGCATCACA
The DNA here is from genome assembly GCF_014356525.2 of Nilaparvata lugens. Taxonomy (NCBI): domain Eukaryota; kingdom Metazoa; phylum Arthropoda; class Insecta; order Hemiptera; family Delphacidae; genus Nilaparvata; species Nilaparvata lugens. Next base: position 49,060,243 of record NC_052509.1, read on the forward strand.
TAAATTATGCCTATTCATAAAATTTACTGTTTCTTGAACTATAATAATATTCGAAATGAGTTTCTATCAAAATTTTAGTTATTATCATCTTGTTTATTAAAGGATGTGATCACATTGAATGCATATATTTGTATAAGTTGGTAAAGCCCAAGTCTAGGCCCTCTGCCAATTTGTGAATGCTATTAAATTTTATTCAATGTGATCACATCCTTTAATAAACATCTTAATATTAAGCGACTAAGCGTGCAGATGAGAAAAAAAACTATGGAAAAGCAGCACTCACACTGTAAGCTAGTTGCACTTGCTAGTTGCGTTAAGTGGGTCTAATTATTCTAGGTCCAGTGCTGAAATACCTGTCATCAAATTTAATATGTTACCGTATGTGAGGACACTTGTATAGCCTACTGGTATAACGCGACATTGATACCTACATAGATCACAAGGGGAGATCAAGACAAGACTCAACAACCATGTATCACATTGTTGTCGATTTCTAAAAATTAGCTTAAGTTTAGCAATAGTTTTTGAGATATTGCAAAAAAGTATTTTTTTTAAAAGTCAACTCATTTACTTGGTGGTTGATAGGTATTTTAAAATAACCTATTGGATTTTCTATAATAATAAATTCCAAAAGGAAAATGATCATTAACTCTAAATATGAGAAGATATTTGTAAAAATAAACAAATATTTGCACTAAAAATTAGATTAATCAAAACCTAACCTTACCAAACCTGATAATTCCTAAGAAAATCTTATCATTCTCAATCTCGGGCTCAAATCCTATAACTGGCCTGTGATCGGTGGAGGCGTCTCCTGGGGATATCCAACAACTCATTGCACCTGGTGTTGTGGCGGTGGATGTCACTACAGGCAGCTAGAGTAAGCTTATCTTCTTGACATACACCAAGCACAGGAGGATGTAATGGCTGAAGACAGTTAGTACATCAAGGCGAGCAAAGATGGGCTTACAGTGGGTAAGATGGTCGCTGTCTGTTATAATTCTCAAAGCACTCTTTTGCTTTGGCAATGGAAGAGAGCGTGATACATTATTAACAGATACCTCTCCGTCACCAAGCCCCTCATCTTGATCCCAAACCATCCCCAACCAAGCTCAATCTAATGAAGACCAACCTAGAACCTAACCAGGCAGAATCTAACTACACCACACATAATCTAATCGAGCCTAACCATGCCAAACCTGACATAACCAAGCCCAACCCAATCATGCATGAGATTGGACTAATTTAGTATAAGATACAATGGAGATAGCAAAACTGATTGAGAATGGAAATTGAAAAGAATGGAGTGTGTAACTTGAATTCTTTTATTTTTCCAAATATCTCAAAAATTCCAACTTTAGGCTATCAAGAGTAACTGATCATTTTTTCTAGAAAATTCAATATCAAAATACCTATCAATCTCCAAGTAAACAAGTTAACCCCTTTCAAAGCAGACATTTTTTTGCAAATATCTCAAAACTATTAAAGTTACAAACTTGAAAGTTTTTATGTACTCCTCTTTAAATTGTAGGCCCACATAGGATTGGACTGTTACAAATGATAAAAGATGAAAACCGTGAGAATATTTCAACTTTCCACTATGTTCAGCTAATTCTTAGAAATTGCAAAAATGTGATACATTGTTGAACTCATCTTCACCTCCTCGATCTATGTACGTCTCAATGTTGGATTCGTATCTTATTTTTTGTCTCATGCATTATCTGATATCACCTTCCTGCATCAGGAACCTGTGTAGATGCTGGGCTTTATGCTGGATTCAAAGCTCAGCTGGGCCAGCCACATCCAGCAAGTGACCAAGAGACTGTCCCGAATCTGTTTCCTTTTGCTCTGAGGGTACATGTGACGGAGGCATATCTGGTCATGGTGTATCATGCACTTTTCCACTGCCATATCTCCTACGGTCTACTCATGTGGGGTCACTCAGCCAAGGTTGTGGACATACTGAAGCTGCAAAAACGGGCCGCTAGGATCATTACTGGAAGCGAACATCTTGCTCGTTGCAAGCCCATTTTTGCTAGGCTGGGTATTCTAGCTGTAATCAGCCACTTCCTTCTTCTCTGTCTGATGTACGTGAAGAAGAATCAACAAAATTTGTCACTTGGACTGATGTGTATCACCACACCACTATAGGCATCGAGAGCCGTTTGACGTCCGCAGTGTGCGCCTCCATAGATAGCGGGCATGCTATAGGAGTCCAGCACTGTGCTACTTGAACAGGCTGCCTGCAGGGGTGAAGCAGTTGGACCTCAGCGTGTTCGAGAGAGTTGTGACCGGTTTCCTGAGAACCAGGGCTTATTACGATATCCAGGAATATGAATGATGACCTGTCTCAAATGTTATCAGGCCAAAGTGCCATTATGTTGAAGAGCAAGGCCTCATATGATAAGTTTTTTCGATCTGAACTTGATCACTGCCATCTTGATCAATTTATTGCTTTTTGTTTTTATTTATGACATGATGCCAACGATCCAACGAGTGTGGGTGATGGATGAAGAAGATAGGGTATATGGTAAGGTAGGTAGGTATAAGGTGCGCCAGTGTTGATATGTGGTTTGTCAACGCTGCTGGCCTTGATTGGGCACTGGTCACGTTGCCAGTGTCTGGGCCAACATATAGACTAGACAATATGCCTAGTTGCTAGTTGGTAGTTACTAGGTATATTTCCTAGTCCTCATGTTGGCCCAGACACTGGCAACGTGACCAGTGCACACCAGAGCTGGCAAACCACACATCCACACACTGGTGCTGGTTGTCATTGGCCTTCATTGGGCCAACATGAGGATGCGACACCGGGTATCTTTAAAATCCATTGAAACATGTTATGACTTGCATGTTTCTGCTCATCCTGAACGCAACTAGCAAGTGCAAGCTTCAATTGTGAGTGTTCCTATTGCACAAATTTCATTTCTCATCTGCGCACTTGTTCATGCATAACCAAGCTTGCGCTTGCACATATATATATATGCATTCTATGTGATCACACCCTAAAACTGTTTAAAGTTTCTCAATCAATTTTGTGTATACATTACTTTGATATCATGAGTTAAGGTAAATTAGTAGACCAACATTGGAGCTAACTTCAGTCATCTAACTGGTGAGAGCTATCTATAAAGATTCAATCAAATAATTGTTTTTCTTTGTTGAATCTGATCTTCTCCCTACTTGTCAATACTATAGGAAAACGGAAAGACTCCATTGGAAAGGCTCCATTTTAGGTCCACCCATTAACAGCCTGTAAACAGGAACAATAGTAGCTGTTGCGGGAATGTGGAATTGAAAATGTCCGGAACTCGAATATGTAGATGGCATTTCCAATCCCACTTTCACATAGTAGGTAGCTAGTGGATGCCACTAATGTATCTGTGTGCAGAGTGCTTACTGAAAATGGAATTGGAAATGCCATCTACATATTCGAGTTCCGGACATTTCCAATTCCACATTCCCGTTCATTCCACATTACCTGTTTTCCATGGTGTGCCACAAGGCTCTATTTTAGGCCCAATTTTGTTTATTATTCATGTAAATGACATGCCAAAAGTAATTGGACCGTCAGATAAAGGATACCTGTTTGCTGATGATCTTGCGATTTGTGCACAAAGACCCTTTCAACTATCGACAGACCAATAAATGAAATGACTCTTATGGTTGACAACTGGTGTAATGCAAACCTGTTGTGTCTAAATTCAGATAAAATTCAAAAGCTCAGTGTTTCGTATAGCAATAGTTTACATGATGGTAGCCAAAGTATGGTTAATTTTCTTGGATTTAACATAGACTCAAAATTGAAGTGGAACAGTCATATGAATAAAATGGCGTATAAGATGAGTAAAGGACTTTTTATGCTGAGAAAGTTGAGAACAATAGTGAACTTACAGGTCTTAAGAACTGTATACTTTTCACATTTGCACAGCCATCTGTCTTATGGTACTTTAATTTGAGTCTCTCAGAAATATAGTACCTTATTAAATTATTCAGGTTGCAGAAGAAAGCTGTAAGATTGATCTGTGGTCTTCCTCACAGAGGTCACTGTAGAGAGAGTTTCAAATCCAATTGTATTATGACACTCCCCTCATTATATAATATATATCAATGTTTAGTTTATGTTAAGGAGAATCATAGCTCATATGTTCAACAGGGTGTGTGTCATAAATATAATACCAGGGGGAAGAACAATCTTGCTATAAACTTCTGCAATTACTCTAGGTCACAAAAAACATTTTACTACATAGCTATTAAGCTTTTCAATGCTTTACCTGAGAGGATGCAAAGTTTGCCATTGAATGTATTTTCAAAAATTATCAAAAGATTCCTATTAAAGAATGCGTTCTTTACATTGGAAGAGTATTATGAAAGTGTGTGTTCTATGAATATTTTCCATGACAATCATAAATGTACTTTAGTTACCACCTGTAATGTGTTTAATGTATTGAGACTGTTATTGATTGTTATTTGGATTTCTTATTAGTTAATAGTGAGACTCTGTTGCTTGTATGTTTAATATTTTTTGTTGATTTTGTATTCTTGACTTGTGTAATGCCCTTATCATGTTATCAAGGGTTTCTGCAAATGAACAAATTTTGAATTTTGGAAATGTCATGAACATTTGAACTCATGAAATTTCCAATTCCACATTGCTGCTAGTAGTTACCAGCTGCTACAAATGTCCCTGTGTTCAGAGTGTGCTTTAGACATGGGCTTGACTGGCCACTATATTGAATTCTCAAAATGTTATTGAGTATTCAGTAAGTTTTATTAGTTTTCTTAATTTCTCATTTTCAAATGTTTAATCAGTCTAGTTTTACAAGTTTCAAAATCAATTATAAAAAATTACTTTGCATAACTTATATTATAAACCTCCGTCATTAAAACAAATGATTGTCCCTTTTTACCAAAATTTGAAGCTATGCCAATAATAATAGTATGGAATGGAAAAAGTTATTAAATTCAATTCAGCTCTTCAAGTTACTGTATGATCTAGGATTGAAAGAGTAGAAACAATTTATTGTTCCATACATAGAATGACAAAATAATAATAATTTGGGAATGTAACACTGAGTTTGAAAGATAAGCATTAGTCTGCATCAAAAAGTGTAGGAGATGAGTCAACCTTTATAAAGTTGCTTAACTATAAATCAGGCACGTATTTTTCTTCAAACCCATAAATAATGATCTATTTTGTGGAATTTTCTTGTTATTGTCACTGATTTTCTATCAATTTCGCCAGCATGCATTTCAGACTAACTGTAATTGGAAAATGTTGAAAGTTCGAAAATTCAAAATTCAAAACTTTATAAAAAGTTCTATCAAATAACCAGAGTAATCTTTATAGGCGTTTAATAAAGGAAAGAATCGGCTCATACAAGTAGTGATAGGGAATACATGAATGACGCATCATCACATCTGAACCACTGATCTGATTCACTTGAAATTTTGCATATAGATTCCTAATTTACTTAGTATGGTTATAGGCCTATTTTCAGTTCTTCAAGATTTCAGAACGTCAAGTTTTCAGTTTCTCAAGTGCTTCAAACAGACACTTAACAGAGCACAGGTAACCAGCTTGTTATGATTATTAGCGCATGGCTTGAATTGTGGGGAGTCCCATAGGAAGACCAGCTTGTTTGAAATAGATATATAGAATTCTATTCCCATCACAAGGAACACAATCAATGTCTATATAGCAATATTTTCAATAACGTTATAAGTGTATGAATACATAAGAAAGTCCGTACTTTATTGCTATACAATAAGTTGTAAGTATTTCGACTAGCGTTCTTGTCTGTTTTCTGTTCACACCCACCAAACTAGCAATCAGTTTATCTTAATCTAGAGAACATACCTTGATGGCTCCTATTTTAACTTCAACTACTCCTCACTCACCCAGTGCACAGTAGTACCTCTTGCCTCAAACCTTAACGCGAATGGCTATCCTTAGCTTGCAATTTCTTAATCATTGGAAAACATTACAATTAAACTGGAATATTATCGTGATATAACTCAAGACAGCAGTCAAATTCAATAGCTGCTTTTCCTTCTCGACTTACAGTAGGCCTACCAATATTTGTGTCATTTACATGAAGTGTAACAATAACCGATTGTCTTCTCATGGTTTGTAATGTCAATATTGCAGATGGCGAGAGTTAAGCAGGAGAATGATAGCAGCCAAGAACCAGCGCCAGAGTGCAGCACTGCATGCTCTCCAACTGATGATGATTTCAGCCAACAACACTATCTAATCCCTGGCTATAATCTTATATTCATCAAAGAGGAAGAATATGGTGAGATTCATGTTATTATTTCATTCATCAATGATAATAACACATAACACTTGATTGTAAATAGAAAAAATATAGGAATAATTTTATGTAGGGTAATGGCTATGAGATGTGGTTGCCATAGCAACAGTTATAGGTATAAGTTGCATTTATACACATTCCTTCAATAATTTGATTGTATGTGAGGAGATATTGTGGTATATTATATACCACTACTAGCCGTCAAGCTCGCTTCGCTTGCCATATCCGTCTAGCCAGGGGGCTCCGCCCCCTGGACCCCCGACTGGATCGTCCAAAAATGAGATCAGCGGGCTCGCTTCGCTCGCCTACATTTTTCATTTGAGCATGCTTCATTCCATCAGAACGTCAAAGTACTGAGAAAACGCAGAATGGCTGAGAAAAACGTTGGAAAAACACTGATTTTGGGCGTATCTTTGATGAAATATTAAAGTCACCCCATCAAATAATTTTTAGACCCTAGTTGAACCTCTGTACCAAATTTGAACGTATTCTGTCTATTACTTGATGAAATAATTGAGAAAATGAAAAAAAATGCTAATTTTGGGCGTATCTTTGGCGTTATTTCAAATTTCTTGTAACACAACATTATTACACCCTAGCTTAGCTTCTGTACTAAATTCGAACAATTTCTGTTCATTTGTTCTCGATAAATCTGGGAAAAAGCAAAAAACGCTGGAAAAACGCTAATTTTGGGTGTATCTATGACGTTATTGCAAATTCCTTCTAACACAACATTATTACACCCTAGCTGAGCTTCTGTACTAAATTTAAACATTTTCTGTTCATTTGTTCTCAATAAAGCTGATAAAACGCAGATTTTGGGCGTATCTTTGGAAATTTTTCAAAATCCGTTCTTAGTGCGCCTCTAAAGGGCCAACTGAACATACCTACCATATTTGAATGTTTTTGGTCAGGTAGAATTTTAGTTCTGCGAGTGAGTGAGTGAGTCAGTCAGTCAGTCAGTGAGTGAGTGCCATTTCGCTTTTATATATAAAGATATACATAGTGGTATTGACAACATCAACGTCTTATTCTTTAATTAATTCAGTAAATTGACCTTCGTTTTGATGACTTGTGTTCACTACAGATTATCATTGTATTTCCAGCACAACTGATATGCACTAATAAACACAGGAGACTGTGTTTGCCAATTGTGGTAATGTTGCTCTTCTGAGTAGTCGATGAATAATGGAGACCCCACTCAACAAAATAGAGCTGACAATTTCATTTTAGTTTATAGTTTTAGTTTTGATGCTCATTTCTTACATTTTTTGTCAAAACACAGGTGATATTTCCTATTTATTCAACAGTATTTTCATGTTTCGAAACATAAAAGCTAGATAGGCAGTCATATATATAAACAACTATTTTCAGACAATTCAATCTATAGGCCTATGTATGTCAATTGTGAGAAAACCATGGTCTGGATTAGCAATCATGGATCATTATTCAATAAAAAAAATTGCTCATGGCATAATTTATTTGTTATTATTATTTCTCTGATTGTTCACAATCTAACTCAATATTTAACTATAATTTGTTTTATGTACTATTTCTACAATCGGCTGCAAAACTCTTGGTTTGCATAAACTATTGTATCGATTGGTAAATAATGATTATGATAATTAATGAGGTATGATTAAGGAAAATTGTGTGAGTGTTTTACACTATATGTTATCATTACTTTATTGGCTCTATTCTGCTTCAATAATTTACAAGTTGCATTATTGTTATTTGCAGTTGAGCAAGAGGAAGAAGAATGTTTAGTGGAGAGTGAACCGGAGATGTGGCCTTCAAATTGCAGCACATCTGAAACTGCCAATGCAACAGAAGTGGATGGTCTGAATGCACATTCAATCTCTCGAGTGGACAAATGCACTGAGTCATCTGTGGCTGGCAAAAAGATCAAGCTCTACAGCTGTGCTGACTGCAGCTATAAAACTCCATCGATCACTCATTTGAAGAGACACGTGAGAAAACACACCGGGGAAAAGCCTTTCAGTTGTGAGTTATGTGATTATAAATGTTCTCATTCAAGTGCTTTGAAATCACATATGAAAAAACATACAGGAGAAAAACCTTTCAGCTGCGACTATTGTGACTATAAATGTGCTCGGTCAAATACTCTGAAGGTACATACCAGAACACATACAGGAGAAAGACCTTTCAGCTGCGACTATTGTGACTATAAATGTGCTACTTCAAATAGTTTGAAGGAACATACTAGACTACATACAGGAGAAAAACCTTTCAACTGCGAGTTTTGTGACTATAAATGTGCTCAATCACGTGCATTGAAATTACATATCAGAACAACACATATAGGAGAAACACCTTTCAGCTGCGAGTATTGTGACTATAAATTTGCTCGATCAAATAATTTGAAGGAACATATCAAAACACATACAAGAGAAAAACCTTTCAGCTGCGAGTATTGTGACTTTAAATGTGCTCAATCTGGTACTATGAAGAGACATACCAGAACACATACAGGAGAAACACCTTTTAGCTGCAAGTTTTGTGACTATAAATGTACTCGGTCAAGTACTTTGAAGGAACATATCAGAACACATACAGGAGAAAAACCGTTTAGCTGCGTGTTTTGTGACTATAAATGTGCTCAATCACGTGCATTGAAATTACATATCAGAACACATACAGGAGAAAAACCTTTCAGCTGCGAGTATTGTGACTATAAAAGTGCTCATTCATTTAATTTGAAGAAACATATTAGATCACATAAAGGAGAAACAACTACTAGCTGAAAATTTGTGACTTCACGTGTACTCATTCAAATTCATTTTACTGTGTTTCTTAGGGTGATCACTAATAACAGGACAAGTGTGTTGAACATGAATGTGTATACACAAATGTCGTCCATACATTGTTGTGTCATCACAGCTAAAGGCTTCAAAAATCATTTTTTGAGGTTCTGAGTAAGTATCGGCTCACACCTTCCCCCTCCTCTATTGAAATTGCCAGGGCCGCCCTGGGCTGGCGTCTGTGGAGGGGTGGAGTAGGGGATGCTGCTCAGAGTGTGTGGTGTGTGCCGGCCGGTGGTTGGAACAGCCGGGTGAACGGCCTCTTGGGGACGGCTGGGCTCCTCGCGGTTTTCGGTGTCTTCAAGATACATCACGGTTGTCATCTCACCAGACTGAAATTCTCTCCTTTCTGAGAGGTGATAGGCCACGCTTTCGCACTACCTGGAGGGAGGGGAGTCGCTAGGAGTGTATTGGCAGTCATCACCGTCGTTGTAGTGCTTGGCAACAGGTCAAAACTTGTCAGAAATGGTCTCCAGGTGTCTTCTGGACGAGCCTTTGTCACTGATTCCGGTCTGCCTCCAGATCAAGTAGTGTTCGGTTCGTCCTCTTAGTGACCCCTACGGGTCACCATAGGTCACCTGACCTGTTTTTTTTTTCAAATGAATAATTTAATCTCAAATAGTGCAGCAAAGAAAAAATGAACAACATAAATTTGGAGATACAAAAACCTAACCTCAACAAATTCTGCTAGAAGCCTTTTGCTGTGATGACACAACATAATCTATGACAATACGTCATGTATCATGCCGTTAGTGGCCAGACTTATGAAATCAACCTCGCACTTTCCATTACCTACTCACAAGCATTACCTGCTCACATGGTTATCATCCACAATAAAATTATCAAGTCATTTGATAAATAGTATCAAGATGATATTTTGTCCCACCATCTACTCAACGTCATGTAGCTTGATCCTCTGCTTCTCCCTCATTAGCTCTCCTATAGTGAGGTCCACGTTATAATGGCAGTATTTTATTAACATTGTTGTTGCTTTCCTTGTGTATCATTGTTTACAGCAGAAAGCGCTATCCTTTATCTAGTTCTGCAAAATTACCAGATCCTTTTCTAACCATGTAGAATTATAATCAATTAACAAAATATTCAATATCAATATTTATGAAAATTTAGTATTTAATCTTTGGAAAATATATATTTTCCTGAGAAATAAAATAAAATTGATCACTCTAAACAAGAATTTCCTGTTAATACTGCATCAGATATCCTCCATAGAAGACAGTGACAAGGCAGAGAATTGGCAACGCTGTAAACCTCACTATAGTCTGCCTCAGCCTGGTTCCACCATCCTTGCCTAGGTGTAGAAAAACCCGTAGAGCTCACACTTTCAGTAGATTTCTGAGTATGATAGTGTCCTTGGTGAAACCCTGCTCCATGCTATAGAGATGAATTCTCTTAATTCAGAAAAATTAGTCTTGATTTACAGGGTAATGTGTAGGTATTTAAGAGTGTGAATATAAAAAAAAAAAATAATCATTTATAATTTATTGACAAGGGTAATTAACAAAATACATGACATTGATGTTCGGTACATTCAAAATATTACAAAAACTTTAATAAACATAAGGATTGAAAAACTCACATAAATAAATTAAACAGCTCAAAATGAATAGCTACAAAAATAAATATCTGGGCCCTGTTTCTCAAAACTACAAGCATTGTTACCAACCATGGTTACGGACAAGTACTTGTAGTTACAAGTTGACAAGTATTCACGTTTCACAAAACTTTATGATCTACAAGTTGACAATTTTACAAGTCTACAAGTGCTCCAATAGTAAACAACCTATTTTCATGATAATTTACTTTTTTCATCCTTTAAAAAGGTTACTTGTACTTTTTATTTAATAATTACTTTGAAAATATTTGAAAGCAGTATAATGTTTTTGTACAGTCTACTTCATTGTTTGCTAAATTTGTAACCTACACAGTATACGTACTGTGTATATTATATAGTATTCTATTCTTCTCAAACTATTAATAAAATCCAAATATAAAATTCAACTTCAGTATTAGGCATACCATTTATACTATTATTTAGGCATACCATACTATATTATGTAAGTTCCTGGTGCGTTTAATGCACCCAGATCAATCTTCAGCATGAAATAATACTACTTGAATAAATTGTAAAGATTTTTGAGTTTAGAATATGTTTCAACTAACAATAAAGAAATTTTAGGTAGAGGTTTTATCAATAACACAGAAATAGAACATTCGTTATTGAAGTATTTATTCAACTTAAATCTATGTAGGCTATTGGTAACATTGCGATTTCTATGACTGGATGCGTGTTTCACTTAATTTTATCTACAGTAGCCTACGGTACTTATATTATGTCTAATTTTTTATTCTTCAGGTGTAAATTACGGTTAGAGTTTAGACAAAAAATAAAATAAAATTTATGGTAAATCTAATTGACAATTAACATGTATTAATGGACATAATCAGTGTTTCTTTGTATCACTCATTTTAATAATTTTATACAAGCATGTTGTAACTAGAGTAAATAAATACTTCAATTCAATACAAAAATAGAATTCTTTTAAATTCAAACAAATATACTTAAAATAATTAAAATATTCTTCCTCAGGACAAAATTATATTTGCTCTTACATAAAACATATATCAATGGGTTTATAGTAAAATAGTGGCACTTCAATTGTCAGCTCAAGTTTGATTCGGTAGTAGTGGTTAGGCTACTAATAGACTAATATTAGTAACCACTAATATCCATGAAAATAAACATGATTATTATCATGGATTAGTGAGAATAAATAGAATAACTATGAATTTGTTGATATAGCTACTTTAATTTTTCACTTGCAAATATTTATTGTGAATTATTGTTGTGTAACGAGATTAGGTTCCTACATAACAGTGTTATTTTTAAAATATTGATTTTTTTTTAGTTAGCATACCCCAAGAAGAGATATAAGTAGTTGATAATTCCACCAATTGAGGAGCTGGGTGCAAAAACGACCTCAGGCGGCTGAGGTCGTTTTTGCATCAAACGGTTCAAATCATTCTCCATCATTTCAAGCACATGCCATTAAAATCTCAACAAGTTATACAAGGTTATGCTCCAGGTTATTATGAGTATCAATCTTAATAGTTGAATAGTTCATTATTCTAAACAATAGATCAATAAAAGTATTGAATACATTTGAGAGACATGACTTTCTGCCTTGAAACTGTTGATGGATGCAAAAAAGACCTCAGTGGACTTATTTTCTAAGATAAATATAAAAGTAATAAAAAACTATTTATTCATCATTTCAGTAGCAAAATAAAGAGAAAATATTGAATTTTCATTGATATAAACACTTCTAGAGATTGGGTGTGATAATATTGAGAAAAAGTATGAGAAAATCTTTACATGCAATTTTCTCAAAACTAAGTTTTGTGACTGAGGTCTTTTTTGCACCAAACTCCTCAATTTATCCTATAGTTTATTCAGTTTTATTGAATATGGATATTTCCATAATATGACAGTTTGATTTGAGATTTTTTTAAATCAAATGAGATTATCATGTTATAAGCTTTTGATCAATAGTTTGAAATTAATGCTATGAATGCGTGATTTCCAACTTTATTATGAATGTTTATCATAACACAGTTAACATGAGATACAAAGAAAAACCTATTTCCAGTTATAACTAATATTTTTTAGTAGGAGATTAACAGTAGATATTTTAGTACATTAGATTTTTAAGAGATGAAATGCTGGATAATTTGAATGCTAGAGAGTATTATATTACACTACCGTATCATATTTTAAATTCCATGGGCAGTTTTGTGTAATAGAAGTTTCACATGCAGTGATATACCTCTACTGTACCGGTATTTCTATAATTTCTCTTAATTAAAAGATATTTGCAAATGCATTCCATTTTGCGTCTTTTGAAGAAGATAAAAATGAAGATTTTATTTAAAAACCTCATTAAATGCACTCCTTATTGGCACATGAATATTTATTTATTTTGTAAATATATTAACCATCTCCATACCTTCATGAATTTTATGCAAAAATTCAAACACTAATAAAAACTTTGTACTATACATTGTGCACAAATACTGCAAGCTTCATAACCGTACTTGAGAATACGGATAATATTATTGTGTATAATAATAAAAATAGGATTAAAATACTATCCTAGGTTCATATTATTTTGAGTGAATCATTGAATAAATGCTTGATATTATGTCATTCAAAATGCTTTTACAGGCAATTCAACGGTTTTATTCTAATTCATGCATTGAGATATTTATCTCTAGAAATACATTTACCTTGCAAGATTAGAATTTCAATCTCAAGAAAATCTCCAATGTTGCTATAACTATATTGCATATCTTAAAAGAATATGGGATGAATAATATTCTTTATTCCTCAATAATAATGGCTAATTAGTTATGAAGCATTTCAAATTTGTGTTGAAATTGTCAAAACATTTGTATGATTAGGTAAGTATTCTAAATTAGGTACTAATTAACTATATAATACTGAAATATTCCTATTATTATATTCCTTGAATGATATTGACGTTATTTCTGGATTGTTCTCTTCAATACTGAATTCTTTTCAACAGTGAAAAACGAAATTTTTCCTGGAATTTAAAAATGCAACGGGTTGTTTGATTTCAACTGGCTCTCCAATCGTAATCATTTTTAACAGACTTTATTACAAATTTTAAAGAGTAAAACTCATTACTCTAAGTATTGTTCAAATAGGTACAAGCATTTAGAAGCAAGTATATTGGAAGCACAATAATTGACCTTATAAAGGACCACTATCTCATTGAATTGATCAAAGCAATCTTGTACACTAGACCATATAAGTTTGGATTTGAATTTTATGAATAACTAGAAAAATCATGGAGTTAAGTGGTATTCATAATACCATCAACATTTCCTACAAAAATGTAGTTAGGTACTTAAGTCAAATCTAGCACGTGGAACAAGTAATTGACCGAGCGAAGTGAGGTCTAAGATTCAAGTCGACGGTTTGGCATTTCTCTTAATGTTTTTATGTTGCGCATTTACGGTGAAACGCGGTAATAGATTTTCATGAAATTTGACAGGTAGGCCTATGTTCCTTTTTAAATTGCGCGTCGACGTATCTACAAGGTTTTTTTGGAAATTTTGCATTTCAAGGATAATATAAAAGAAAAAAGGAGCCTCCTTCATAAGCCAATATTACCGTAAAAATCAGACTATGGAATTATGCATCATAAATCAGCTGTCTAGTGAACTATAATACTACCCGTTCAAAAACATCGAACATCTTGAAAATGTATCTTTCCATTAACTTTAGTAGACAGTTGACTATAATACTACCCGTTCAAAAACATCGAACATCTTGAAAATTGTACCTATATTTCCATCAACGTTATAGACAGTTATAGCAGCCAGACCTGATAACAGCGCTCACACTCACATTCCGGGACGACACGTCACGGTACGATATAGGACAGAAAGCTCTATGTTTATTTAGGATTTTTTCTAGACATTTTTAATTGATAAATTATTTTTTAATTTTTGAGAAAACATAACAGGCCAATGTAACACACTGAGCGCGAGGTCTACTGTTCACAGAACTACTAGTTTATATTATACTTTATTATAGAAATTCAGATACTAACTAGATCACTACCTCCTCTGTTTACGGAGGTAGTGACTAGATACCGTACGCCTGTATACACAAATGCTCGATCTCTTTCAATCAAGAACCTTGTCTTGAAATGACCTTGAACGAAATAATACTATAAAATGCTTGAAGAGTGAAATCTAAACTAATTGAGACGACATGGATTTTTCGAATTTCTTAACATACCGGTAAACCGGGGTGACTTTGTCCCGATTTTGGGGAATTGAGATTTTAAACCGCTTGCAATCAATACTTGAGTTGCAACGAATCTCTTGCAATATTTTTTATGCAATATTTGAAGAGTATTTTTTATTATAAAAAGTTCATATTTTTTTCCACTATAATAAAGATATATTCTTTTGAAATTAGAGACAATGTCAACCAGGGGTTGAGGTGACTTTGTCTCACTTTGATAAATATGGAAAAACGTTCATTTTCAAGAATTAGACAAAGTGAAATCAACTATTGACCTTTAAAGTGAATAATGACATTGAAAACAAATGAAATCTACTTCAAAAAATCACAAAATATTTTAGTTTCTACTGCCTAAAGATCCTTTTCTAGCGTCGAGGCATGTTGGCTCCAGCTGCAGAATCAGCTAAAAATGAATATTAAGATAGTTTTAATCTCAAGCAAGGTGAATATTTTGTTTTATTAGGTAGAATACATAATATTTATCATTTTCTGAATTGTATTTGTATAATTTCGCAATTTTTATACTGGGACAAAGTCACCCCAAGTTTAGCCTTAAAGTGACCTCGTTCTATTTAACTGGTAATAACCAGTTCAACTGTAGATATTAATAGATATTCCCAATTGAAATATAATAAAAAGGTCAAACTAATATGAATATCATGAATCTTTCAGAAATAGGTTTTCTAATAGGAAGTTTTCCGACAACGAAATCACAATGTGAAGCAAGCAGTTTTGTTTTATGTCGATAATTCAACTAATATATCAAGATATCGATTGTAGAACCTTGTTACCGCCAATATAACTTCGGCAGTTTCCCTCTTATATCTGTCGGTAAGTTGGCTGTGTGTTTTGAATCAACCGCGCTCACCCATGGCCATCTAACATGCCACTGCCATCAGCCGCAATGATAGCGCCAAGCCCATTGTAGATGGCACTGCTCTCTCTCTCTCGGCTTGTTCCACTCCCCACTACTACTTCGCCCGTTTCCGCTTTGTCAAGATGGCTTGTTCTAAAACGTGCACTAACGCTACCAATTTTTCCTCCCTTTGAAAGAACTTATAAATGTACGACCTCTTCGCTGCGACATGGGCCCATGTTTTCCCCCCAGCCAGTGCAAGTGATTTCTTATTACAATAACGTGCTACCGCCTACCCGAACGTGAAAACCGCTGTTACAGTCCACTGCGAACCCGCCATCCTTGTACGAGAAGCTTCTTAAAGGTAACGACTTTATTTTGAGCTACTAAGTAACGTGATTTGAAGCCCATTACATTGGCTCTAACACGATTCTGGTCCAACCGAGCCGCATGAAATTATTACGATCGACCTATGGATGAATCTTCAATTATTTTCGCATTCTTCGAATTTCTCAAGGTTGAGGTTAGATGAATCGAATCAGTAGCGTGCAAGTATCGACTATCGACTATCGATTTTACTGAAACATCGACCTAGCCTCAAAATTTTGTTTACAAAATTATTTTTTGAACTGTTTTTGAATGTTATTTCGCTGAAATGGCCGAGGTACTCTTGCTCAACAAGCTAAAACGCACTCAGCTGTCGCTTTGCGCTTTAGCCAACAAATATGAATTTGAAATACCGATAAAATTATGCGATTATTATTTGGACTTAAACAAAAAATTTGAAAAATTAGCTGATGATTTTAACAACCTACAACGTGATGAAATGCCTTTAGCTACTTTGACCGAATTCGATAACGTTCAAAAGGAATTTCAAGACACTTTTGATCAAATTAAATTAAAAGAAGAAGTAAATACCTGCACTCCTACTGAATCTAAAGCGTCAAATTTTATCAAGCCGCAATTGTCCATCCCAGTATTCTCTGGAGACATGGAGCAATGGGCTTCCTTTAAAAACGTATTTGAAGCGGCTGTACATAATTGCAAAGACTTTTCAAATGATGAAAAATACTATCTACTTGTATCCTATTTACGTGGAGACGCCTTGTGCTTAGTTCAAAACTTTGCTGACACTGAAAATGCATACAAGCTTGCCTTCGAAAGTTTGCATAACCGATATGACAACAAACGCTATCGAGCTTATGCCTTATACAGCAAAATCACAAACTTTCAGCCGAAGGGCAGTCTTGTTGAAGTACTTAGACATTTTGCCATTGAATTAGGCTCAGCTAAGCAATCACTATTTAATTTGAAATTGAACCATGCTGATTTCTTAATAACAATGATTTGCCTTCAGAAATTGCCTAACGCTGTAAGAGCCAAATTTGAGAATTCTTTGGGCCCTGACGACTTACCTGCTTTTGACCACCTGATGAAATTCATTTCCAACCAAGAAAAATCGCTGGAGGTAACCGCCATCAATGAGGTGAGCGAACAGTTATCTAGTGCTAGTTACACCGCTATACCAACCGCAAAAGTGAAGACTGAAGATCATTCACAAGTAGTAAAACCGCAATTTACTGAAAACAAAAGTGGCAGCAATCTGTGTGTACTATGCAACATTCCTCATCCATTGTACAAATGTGAGCGCTTTAGGAAGGAACCTATCAACAAACGAATGGATATTGTCAAGCAAAACCGCAGATGCTTCGGATGCCTCGGGTCCCACCTCAAAGCCAAATGCAATTCACTGTCCTCTTGTCGTGCATGTAAATCAATCCATCACCATACCCTGCTATGCAAAAATAATGAGAGTTCACAATCCTTTTTAATTGCTGAACGCCGACCAGATCGCTACCCTTCTGGCTCTCATAATAGGCCTACCATATCTAGTTACCAACCAGCTTCCACCTCTGGAGGTGCTAGCTGTCGCTCCCCGCCACCAGGATTTGAACCAATGTCAACACAGCGGTTTACCGATGACATACACTCATCACAATATGTAAGTAATTCATGTTGTACCGATTCGAGAATCCCGCAAAACACGGCCAGTCCCTCACGGTCTTCTTCGTCACCTTTTGGCACAGCGCCTGTGACCAATATCTCAACCCCAACCCGCAGTTCATCCACCGGCATGCCGGACACCTTCAGTGGCTGTGCACAAGTGAAAGCTGTACACGCTTCTGCTTTACTGGGCACCGCTATCGTTGCCGTTGTTGATCAATACAACCGATCACAATTACTACGTGCTGTATTGGATTGTGGCTCCATGAGATCGATTATCACTACCCGAGCTGCCCAGCAACTTGGTATCACCATCATGCCCGCACGCATTCAGATTAATGGTATCTCTGAACAAGCGACCGCTGTAAAAGGTACCACTCATTTGACACTGCTATCTCGACCGCAGTTTAACACCTTTCTCCAAACTGAAGCCCTTGTCTTAGAGCAAATAGCTGGTGACCTACCCGCTTTTCCAATCAGCAGTGAGCTCAAAACCTCACTTTCACATTGGATCTCGCTGACCCTGGTTTTGACCAACCCAATAGGATAGACCTCTTGATTGGAGCTGACATTTATCCTAATGTATTTGTTTCTTCCGCCAATGCTATTATACCAGGAAATCCCGCTGCCTTCGCCACTATATTTGGCTATGTTCTGAGTGGAAAGCTAAATATTGAGGACTCGCCTGCTCCGCTTCATCAGATGCAACTTATCTGCACCATGTTTGCCCGCGAAGAACCGCTTGCTGAGGTCATGAACAAGTTTTGGGAGACTGAAGATGTCCAAATAAATGCAAAACTCTTATCACCTGAAGATGAACTCTGTGAACAGCTCTATGAGTCCACTACCTACCGCAATGATGAAGGCAGATATGTAGTCGCACTCCCCTTCAAGCCTAGCGCGCCTGTTCTTGTTTCAAACCGCAAGCAAGCTTATCGAAGTCACCTTGGATTATTAAAACGCTTGGAAAATTCTTCGGAACTAAAGAAGAAATACGACAACTTCATGACAGAATATCATGAGCTTGGCCATTTGGAACTTGCCAAATCCGCTTCTGACTATGTGATTCCACACCATGCAGTTTTTAAAAATAAGGACCCCACTCAGAAAATCAGGGTGGTGTTAATGCTTCCAGCAAGGATACCAATGGGCATTCACTAAATGAGAATTTGTTACCAGGGCCAAAATGCAGTCCAATATTATTCAAGTATTGACCAAATTCCGCACTTACAAGTACATTGTCCTTTCTGATTGCAAGCAGATGTATCGCCAGATTTTGTTAAGGCCTGAAGACTGCCGTCACCAACATGTTTTTTGGAAACCTAATTATCATGAACCTGCAAAAGAATTTGAACTTAAAACCGTAACCTATGGCTTACTTCCAGTGCTTATTTAGCGCAACGCACATTGCAACAACTTGTCAAGGATGAAGGAGAAGCATTCCCTCTGGCAAGTAAAGTTTTAACAAGTCAAACTTATGTTGATGACCTGCTGGGAGGAAGTAACAATTTTTCTGAGCACAAACGCTTATTTCTGAACTGATTGAGTTATTGTCGCTTGGCTCCTTTGAACTTCGGAAATGGAACTCTAATACTCCTGAATTGATCGCTAACTTGCCTGCAGAATTTTTGGAAAATCAAGATTGTATGTTTGATGACAACGCTACTGCAAAAGTTCTTGGAATTGTCTACAGCCCGCTCGCGGACAACTTTCGCTATTTCATTTCTCCTTTTAATGGGCAAATCACTAAAAGAACCGTTCTATCATTCATCGCTCGAGTCTACGACCCCCTTGGGTGGCTCACTCCTCTCATAATGCTGTTCAAGCTATTCATGCGCACGCTGTGGTCTCAGCAATTAGCTTGGGACACTGAGGTTCCAGCCTCACTTCGAGCTCATTGGGAGCTGATTACCGCTGAAATTTCCCGTTTGGACAATGTTGTAATCCCGCGTTTACTCGCCTGTAACCGCTCTACTACCCGGCTGCTTGGATTCGCCGATGCCTCCGAAAAGGGGTTTGCTGCTTGTATATATATTCATGAAGAGACTGAAAATAGATATGTTAACTGCCGTCTCATAGCCGCCAAAAGTCATGTCGCCCCGCTGAAAACTATGACAATTCCACGCCTGGAATTGATGGGTTGTTTGCTGCTTGCTCGTTTACTATCCGCCATCTTACCTACGCTGTCCGAATATGATTTACAAGAAATTCGACTCTACACCGATTCCAAGACTGCCTTGGATTGGATCAACACACCCACATACAAATTGCAGATTTTTGTTGCCAACAGAGTACAGCAAATTACTCAGTTAACAAAACTTGAGTCATGGCATCACGTTACTTCTGCTAACAACTGTGCAGATATTGCTTCGAGAGGCTTGACTCCCGCTGAAATCGTCTCCTGCCATGATTGGTGGCACACTACCAATGCGTTTCGTTGTCTCGCCACTGACTTTCCCGTGTCCAATCATCTTGTTTCCAACATTGTACCTGAGATGAAAACTAACCCGCTGTACATTCTCGCTACTGTTGAAGAACCAATTGAGAATCGTTTGTATACCGCTATAGAACGTGTATCCAAATTTGGAAAGCTATGTCGTATTTTTGTCTACATACTAAGATTTGTCAACCGCATCAAACCAGCCCGTTATGAATATCGCTGCAAAATAGTCAAACAGATTGAAACCTGTGAAACGCCTGCCTCAATTGACACCACCGCCTGTGAAGCTGAAATAGCTAGAAAACTCATTGTTCATGTTGTGCAACGGGATAAATTTCAGAAGGAAATAACAGAGTTGAAAGCTGGAAAATGTCCTAAGCATCTACTAACGTTGCAACCGTACATTGATGATTACGATTTGATACGCTTATCTGGTCGTCTTGAGCACGCTCCGATTTCTAGTGAAGCTAGAAATCCATTATTGCTGCCGAAAAATGAGCATGTATCCTCACTCATCATTCGACACATACATCTTCAAAATTGTCATGCCGGTCCCCGCACCACACAAGCAGCTGTTTGCCAACAGTATTGGATAATCTCTGCCCGCAATCAAGTTCGCCGCATAATACATCAATGTGTCATTTGTAACCGCTTTTGCCGCACCAACCTACAGCAACGTATGGCCCCGCTACCTGCTGAACGAGTCACCGCCAATAGACCATTCAATTTAACTGGCTTGGACTTTGCTGGTCCTTTCTCATGCAAAACATCTTTATTGAAACGCACACAAACAACAAAAGGTTATCTGTGCATATTTGTATGTTTGACCACCAAAGCTACTCATCTAGAGTTCCTGTCCTCGATGTCTGTCAACAACTTCATCGCCGCTCTACACCGATTTATTGCCCGCAGAGGTGCGCCGCACACTCTGTTTTCAGACAACGCTAAGACTTTCACATCCGCCGCAAGAAAAATGTATGAGTTAGAAAAACTCTTGAAGACGATGCCCTCTGAAGTGAAGTGCTTTCTGTCTAACTACGGCATAAACTGGAAGTTCATTCCCCCTTATGCTCCGCATCAAGGAGGCATATGGGAAGCCGCCGTCAAATCCGCCAAAACACTGCTACACCGCTGTATTGGGGACACAGCTCTTACATACGAAGAGTATGACACCATTTTCGTTAGAATTGAAAGTATTCTAAATAGTCGACCGCTTACAGAATTGTCCTCTGAACCTGCTGAAGCTGCCTCCGTGCTCACTCCCGGGCACTTCCTAATTGGTAGACCTCTTACCGCACCACCGCAACCCATAGAGACGAAGGAACTATTGGTCGCACGCCGCTGGAGACTTACAAACCAAATGACCCAATATTTCTGGAATCGCTGGTCCAAGGAGTACCTATGCACCTTGATCAATCGCACAAAATGGAAAACCGCTGAAAGAAACTTGCAACTTAACGATTTGGTCATAATCAAATCTGTCAACACCTCTCCTCTCAGCTGGCCGTTAGGCAGGATTATTGCGCTACACCCTGGTAAAGATGGACTAGTACGTGTAGTCACTATCAAATGCGCATCTGGGAACATTGTTCGAGACATACGCAAAGTTCACCGCATCATTTGAAACCTTCTACAAGTTACCGCACACACCGCATGAAGACCGCCTCGCTCACATCCGTGAGGATTGTTATTGTCTACACCGCTGCTCCTAGCTACACCACTGTTCCTGTCTGCGCCACCTTTCTGGTCATTTGTGCAACGCTCTCACTGTGTATTGTCACCGACCCGCTGGAGATTGTTTCCACCGCTATGAAAAACTGTTCGTTTTTGAGGGGGGGGTATGTTACCGCCAATATAACTTCGGCAGTTTCCCTCTTATATCTGTCGGTAAGTTGGCTGTGTGTTTTGAATCAACCGCGCTCACCCATGGCCATCTAACATGCCACTGCCATCAGCCGCAATGATAGCCCCAAGCCCATTGTAGATGGCACTGCTCTCTCTCTCGGCTTGTTCCACTCCCCACTACTACTTCGCCCGTTTCCGCTTTGTCAAGATGGCTTGTTCTAAAACGTGCACTAACGCTACCAATTTTTCCTCCCTTTGAAAGAACTTATAAATGTACGACCTCTTCGCTGCGACATGGGCCCATGTTTTCCCCCCAGCCAGTGCAAGTGATTTCTTATTACAATAACGTGCTACCGCCTACCCGAACGAGAAAACCGCTGTTACAGTCCACTGCGAACCCGCAATAAAGATATATTCTTTTGAAATTAGAGACAATGTCAACCAGGGGTTGAGGTGACTTTGTCTCACTTTGATAAATATGGAAAAACGTTCATTTTCAAGAATTAGACAAAGTGAAATCAACTATTGACCTTTAAAGTGAATAATGACATTGAAAACAAATGAAATCTACTTCAAAAAATCACAAAATATTTTAGTTTCTGCTGCCTAAAGATCCTTTTCTAGCGTCGAGGCATGTTGGCTCCAGCTGCAGAATCAGCTAAAAATGAATATTAAGATAGTTTTAATCTCAAGCAAGGTGAATATTTTGTTTTATTAGGTAGAATACATAATATTTATCATTTTCTGAATTGTATTTGTATAATTTCGCAATTTTTATACTGGGACAAAGTCACCCCAAGTTTAGCCTTAAAGTGACCTCGTTCTATTTAACTGGTAATAACCAGTTCAACTGTAGATATTAATAGATATTCCAATTGAAATATAATAAAAAGGTCAAACTAATATGAACTCGCCGATATCATGAATCTTTCAGAAATAGGTTTTCTAATAGGAAGTTTTCCGACAACGAAATCACAATATGAAGCAAGCAGTTTTGTTTTATGTCGATAATTCAACTAATATATCAAGATATCGATTGTAGAACCTCGATAATAATCAGAGCTACGGCTATCAATGTTGAAAATCGATTTCGGATAACATAGATTGGAGATTTAATATTTGAATGTCTGACTGATTTGAATATTTTTCCGCGAGGTGGGACAAAGTCACCCCGGTCGACGGTAATCATGTTTCAACACATCACAATACTTACCTATATTAATTAAAACAGAATGAATTATTCATATTGATTCTCCAGATTACTGGTAAAAATGAAAATGGGAAAATAATAGGCCTACTCAAGCTACCACTCAGTACAATGAAAGGAAGTGAATAGATCTTCACTG
The DNA here is from genome assembly GCF_014356525.2 of Nilaparvata lugens. Classification (NCBI taxonomy): domain Eukaryota; kingdom Metazoa; phylum Arthropoda; class Insecta; order Hemiptera; family Delphacidae; genus Nilaparvata; species Nilaparvata lugens. Next base: position 49,083,730 of record NC_052509.1, read on the forward strand.
GTGCTATACCGTATCTATTAATTGGTATGTTGCCATAACTGACTAGATTAGTACAATGGAAGAAGTTGGCCTGTAGCCTACTTATATATATTTATCTGTAATATAAGGAAGCAAAGAAATAAAATATTTATGAAATCGTGAACTCGTTATTGAACAAAATGTCTTCTATTTCTTAGTTCAGACCTCTTTATTTTGATCAAGGTGTACTGGCTCATTAATCAATGGCTGAAATGCCATAAGAAAATTCTCCTCAAATAAAAGTATGAATATTAAAAACCATTTACAGATGCTGTCTCATTGTTCGGTCTAGGAGATAGTCCTAAGAAACCAATAAACAAATTGGACGGGACTCTGCTGCCTCAATCATAGGTTTCACCTGTTAGTAATATTCATCTCCACATGTAGTTGTGCCACAACAGAACTGATCATGACCGACCTGTTTAAACAGGTTGTATAGTTATAAAACGGGTCAACCTCTACCATTTTTCCATTACTGCCTTACATTAGTACTATACAGTATTGGTATGTTGGCATTACTTCCTAGGCACTAGTGATATTATATATCAGTATGTTTACACCTTGCAACGGACCAACAACCTTTTACATTTGGATTTGTATTTTGGCATTGTTCATTTGACAAGTAATACTATTCAGTATTGGTAAGTTGGCATTTCTTCCTAGCCGCTAGGGCTGTTCAATATTGGCATTTTTACACCTCGAAAAGGGCCACCAAACTTTTGAATTTTGGCATTATACACTTAACACTAGTACCTACTATTTAGTACTGGTATGTAGGCATTACTTCCTAGACACTAGTGCTATTCAGTAACGGTAAGTTGGCATTAGAACATACACAATAGTGCTATCAAGTATTGGTAAGTTGGTATTACTTAATGGTCACTAGTGCTATTAAGTATCGATGAGTTGGCGCTACTGGCTAGACGCTGGTGCTATTCAGCAGCGGAGTGTTGGCATTACTGAGGCGGATCAGTTCACTAGTGACGACCGCCGACTGTTGATGCTAAGACGCGTTGCTATTGGCTGGAACTACGACGGGGGGCGGGGCCGGCTCTTTCTCGTCCAGCCAATTGTAGAGCGGGAACTCGAAGCAGAGGAAGCACTTGAGTCCACCCGGTACCTCGGAGTAGATGGCTGGTGGCATGGGAATCAGTGGCGATGTTGACTGCTTGTACAGACGGTATTTTGGATTGCTGCAAACCAATAAGAAAATATTATTTTCATTTGTGGACTGATAATTGCATGATATTGACTTGAAATTGGGAATTTAATGAATGATGATTATTGATTGAGATTTTTGAAAACATTGGAATTGATTGATTGAGTACTTTATTTCAGTCCATGTCCACTGTTGCCAATTTCAAGGGAAATCCCCGGAATCCGGGGAATTTGAATTTTCATTCCGTTATTTTTCCGTTTTTGGGATAAATTTCAAGGAAAATCTTTCTTGATCATTTTTAAAATTCGATACATGAACGCCTAGAGTTTATAAATCCTTGAGTGATCCATTTCCGAATTGGTAATAAAAGGTAGTGAAGCGTGTATAAAATTATAATTAATTAGATTCAGAAGATTCATTCTCCAAGATATTGTTCATTTCAAAACATATTTGATTTTTCATACTTATATTTGAAAACATATAAATTCTAGGGAATTCATCCCATTGTGAAGAAATAACCATAATGCATTATTATGATTTAGGTATTTACCTAATTTAATTATGATTTAGTTTTTAAAACTAGAATAAACTTCCATAAAATTGATATTCTTGTTTAGAAAACATGCTTCAAGGAATAATGGATCCAGACCCAATTAATGAAATTGATCCTGCATGCTATATTAAGTTTCCCATACAGAGACCTTTGGTAGAAGAAGAGGAAGAAGATTATTCTATGATTATTTTTGGCTCAAAATCTTATACATCTTAACATTTTGCAAGAGATCCTCTTTTAAACAGCATAAATGAATATTATCATTTCCATGGTTCCACAAGCAATATTTTACTCATTCCACATGTTTTATTTTCCACAGGAAGATCATACAAAACCAGGTCCATCTAGATTCATTCCAGAAAAAATTACAACACTTCAGGCGATATCATCAACCCTGAGGAAGATGATGCAAAACCAGGCCCATCAGGAGTCATACCAAAAAAAAAAAACAATTGCTGTCAAGTGATGTCAATGAAACTGTTGATCATGCTGCTGACAGTGGGAGTGAAGAGGATGAAAATTCATCAAGAAAGTCAACAACAGTCCAATATAAGAAAGGTAATAAAAAAGGTAAGAAATATTACAACAAATTTTCAACAAAATGGTTGGAAACTCCAGCATATAAGGATTGGCTGCAAAAATCTAAGAAGAAGGCTGGTGAACATGAATTAGCTTATTGCAAAATTTGTGATATTCATATAACATCACATAAAAATGATATCCACAGGACAGTTTGTCTGAGAAACATCTTTTGCACACAAGGAAGTCGAAGGCAACTTGGATCTTAAAGACTTAGTTGAAAATAAAGCAATAACTAGTCAGCAAAGGAGGGCAGAAGTTAAATTAGCTGGTTTCATAGCTGAGCAGAATTTTTCGATTCAAACTATAGATTCCCTAGTTCAACTGATGCCCAATATTTTTCCTGATTCAAAGGTCGCCCAGGGTCTTAAACAACACCGGACCAAAGCGACTGCAGTGATAAATAATTCTTTAGGCTCTGAATTAAAAAAAAAAAAAAACAATTGAATACAATTCTTAGTAGGCCAGGAAATTACTTCAGTATTATAATGGATGAGACAACTGATGTAAGTACAACTAAACAATGTGCATTTGTTGTGGTATATTTTGATCATGGGATTAATGAAATTAGATCAAGATTTTTCGAAATGAAAGAAGCAGTGTTTTCAAATGCTGAAGATTTAGTTGCTTGTTTGGAAAATGTATTGGAGGGAAATAATGTACCAATACAGAATCTATTTGGATTTTCATCTGACACAACAAATGTGATGTTTGGTGATCACCATTCAATATCCAGCCTTAGAAGCTTATCTAAGGCAAACTGTTTTTGATGACCCGTCAAAAACAACTGAGGAAATGATTCAGACAATAGGTAGTAAATTCACTAGAATATATCTAGAATTTATTTTTATGTTCTTGGTTTATTCACAGAATTTAATACTATGTTTCAAGTTGAAAGCCCCCTTTTATATAAAGTAAAGCCTTAGGTTCAACGTCTCTTAAAGACATTGATGAGCAATTTCATGAAGCTGAGTGCTGTGAGGAACCAGGATATTTTTGAATTTGATCATACAAACAGAACCCTTTTTGTCTCAAAAGAAAAAATTACTTGGGATTACACGTCCAAGAGTCTGCAACAAATCTTATAAATGATCCAGATGTACCAAGAAATGGAATAGATCGATTTTTTGAAACAATTCAAAATTTTTACATTAAAGCAGTAAATCAAATCAAAAAGAGATTTGTTTTCAAAGACGACATTTTCTCAATAATAGAAATTGTCGATCCTGAATTTTCACCAACCCTTAAAGTCGGATCCCTAGAGCAGGTTTTCAAAAGATTCAGCAATTTGATGGAGACTGTCAACAAATCAAAAGCTGAACAGGAGTGGAGAGACCATGCTTTGTTGGACTTCGAAATCCATGGTCTAGACCCTACTCTCCCTCCAGTGGTTTACTGGAATAAAGTGTTTCTGCTTAAAAATTCTGTTGGTCAACCTTTGTTTGGAGAGTTGAAAAAATTATTTGCCTCTTATTTGTTCTACCATTTTCAAATGCATCGGTTGAAAGAGTATTCAGTATGCTGAAAAATATAAAAACTACACATGGGAACAGACTAAAAACTAGAACTATTGTATCCCTGATGACTACAAAAGAGAGTATCACTGAAGAAGGCGGATGTACAAAATTTGAGCCAACACCAGCAATGTTGAAAGCACTATTTGGAAATAAGTAATCAATTCTGTTATTTCAAGGTTGAATTGAAAAAGTATAGTGTTTAGAATAAGATTGATTTAACGTTATTTTTCATTTATACTTGTGATCCACTGACTGACTTCATTTTTTATAGTTACACTATACTGTTTTTTTATAGTCCAGATTTTTCTCATCTTAAAAGGGAGCTATCAACTTCAAGCATTATAGATATATCTCATTTTATTTGAAAGTTAGTGACTTGAATTTCATTCCAGGGTATTTTCTTTTTCAATTTTAGATTAAGAATAATAATTTGTTATCTATGCGTATTGATTCGCTCTATTGCTTGATTTATACGATTATATTGCTTCATATGATTTGATTTGCTTTATGTATTGATTTTGTTATCTCCATTGTTTTTATTGCCATGGTAACCATGGTAATCTCATCTTTTCTATCAATTCATAAGCTACACCTTTCCTTATTCATAACTCACTCAAATCTTAAATATCCCGTTTGTAACCGCCACCTAAATACCCCATAATGTCTCCTGAATCTGTACCCTTTTTCTCTCCATCCGTCTGCAACGTGTAATCTGTGGTTTCTGCTGCTACAATTGAGGCTCCGTGCGTACTCTGTGGTCACACAACCGTTGGATTCAAAACTGCAGTCTTCTCGGTTGAGAAAGGAGACACAGTCTCCGAAAATTTCCCCCATTTCTAATGTAAGTTTTTAAGTGTTTTCAATCTATTTATATCGTGTCTCCTGTTTCAATTTATATTACAAACTTTAAAGTGTCTTCTGTTATGTGCTACAAGGTATATATATATATATATATATATATTATATATATATATATATATATTATATATATATATATTATATATATATATATATATTACATGAAATTTTAATACTCTGCAGTAAATATAATAATTTTACAGGAAGTAAGATATCGCTGCAGCTTGAACACATAGCCTATAAACTCATTAGATTCGATGATTTATTGGATTTTATGTTTTATCTTGTATGAATGTTATGTCGGCTGCTGAACTAATGGAAGTGAATGAAGCTGGAATGGTCGGCTGGAATATTGTTGGCTACTACTGCTATTGCTTTTACGACTATAAAATAGTCCACATGTTGGCCCTGTCGCTGGCCCAGTCAAGTCTACATCTATAATGACAGTAGTGAGGTCCACGTTATAATGGCAGTTTTTGATTGACAATGGTATTGCTATCCTTGTCTATCATTCAACAAAGCGGATAGCGCTATCTCTTTCTCGCTTTGCTCTGTTGCCAGATCGTCTTTTAACAATGTAGAATTAATAATTAACAGAATATTTCATCTTAATTATGAAAACTCATTATTAAAAAATATAATTTCTTTCTTAATAAAAATATAATTGATTATTTTAAACAAGAATGAACCATATTACATCAATAGACCTGTATCAGCAACCGTATATGGAAGGCATTGATAGGCAGAGGATCGGCAACGTTTTTCTCCTATCTTTCTCCACTGCCATTATAACGTGGACCTCACGATAGGCCAGCGCTGGCAAATCACCCATCAACACACTGGGGCTGGTCGTCATATTGGGCCAAGAAGTGGATACGGCATTACTAATATAACCTCTGGTCATACAGATTCATTGAATCATGTAATCTTATGGATTTATAGGAAATGACTGAAAATTGTGCTCCTGCAACGGGGGCTCCAGCACACTCGATCAGAATCGTGTACGTTCTAAATCCGCCATCTTGAAGGAAAGTAGATTTTGCTTTTTTCGTCAAGTTATCAGCTGCTCAGCTTCATTGTAGCTCAACATATATAGACTATAATTATATTGCATCAGAATCAATGAAAATTTTCTTCAATCACTAAATTAATTATGAATATACAGTACGAATATCTAATATTTTATTACATTTGTACAATAATTCTGTGGCAATGCTTCAGTTTGAGTGATTCAAAATTAGCGGCAAATCTAATTCCATTCAAGATGGCGTCCTCATTATTAGGCTTATCATTTATACAATTACCTACTCATGAGAATAATATATATGGTTTTAAATCATTGATGTTTCCATTCAACGGTCAATTTGAAATAAAAAAAAATACAAAATAATTTCCGAGGATTTTCCGGGGATTTCGGCAATTTATTCCGGGTGATTGAGAAGAATTTTGGGGAATTTGACCAATCATTCCGGGTAATTTTGTTACCTGCTTCTGGACATATTACCACTTATGCTGATGACACAGCTCTGAGTTATGTAGCTGAATCCATTGAAAATATTAAAACACATATTTCTAAAGATTTAAAAGCGCTCACTTACTGGTTCGATAGAAATTCTCTTACACTCAACATAAACAAAACAAAATTTATGCAATTCAACTTAAGACCAAATGAAAATGACAATCTGAATGCCATAGCTCATTCTTCAATGTGCATGCTAAGCAACTGCAACTGTAAAGTGGTGGAGAGTACATCTTCAATGAAATACCTGGGTGTTCTTCTTGATTCAAGGTTGCGTTGGGAGGAACATATTGAGAACGTGAAAAAACAACTCTTCATAGCATGTAGGGAGTTTTATTTTCTTGGAAATCTATGCCCAAATGATGTGTTAAAAATGATTTACTATGCCACTGTAGAAAGTAGATTGTCATATGGAGTGGTGGCTTGGGGAGGTACTTATTTTTCCATTATCAATCCTTTAATAGTGGGACAAAAGCACATTGTCAAAGTAATGGATAAAAAACCTATGATACATTCGTCTTTGGCTATATTTAGACGCTGGAATTTGCTCCCTCTCAGATACCCATTTTTTAAACTATTCTAAGATTTGGAGGAGAAAGAGGAACAAATTTAGGAATAGAGCGGGGCAGGAGACAGGACTTGAGATTAGGGGACATGCTGATACCTCCGCGACCATATAAGGAAATATTCCGAAGATTTTACTTGTATGTAGCCCCCCGAACATTCAACAACTTGCCGGTAGAATTGAAGCAAATCTATAATAGGAAACATTTTTGAAATGAAGTAAAAGCTTGGCTTCTATTACAAAATGATGTGGAGAGTTTATTTTCAAGAGTAGAATAGATATGAATTTGCGGGTTTCATTGGATGAATGTCTTCTTTCTCTCTTGGAAATTGTGTGAAGATAATATTATTATTCAAGCTACATGAGTTGTTTTCCTATAATGTTGATCATTATGGACGGAAATTTATAAAATGGAATTTATTAATTATGCTAATTGCTTGGAATGTGCATTGATTGTTTGTTATTCTTTTCAAATGAGGGAAAGTGGATTAAAATGTTAATATACATGTATAATCCAAACTAAAATTCCTTACCCAGTCATATTATGCAAGTTCCGACTCAGCAAAATAGTTCATTGCTTTTTTCTTGATTAAAAATATGATGGTGTCCCAAACAGGACTTTTAGTCCTCGGGGTACTTGAAATTATTTATTCTTCTTTTGATGTAAATGAGTTATTGTGATTTTTTTGTACAACGTGTAATTGTATTATTTTATTATCTTTATTTTTATAATTTGCAAGATTTTTGTTGTGATATATCTTCTCTACTATTCAAAATTTTCGATTATGTGTAATGTATAAATTGGAAGAATAAATGTATTTATTATTATTATTATTATATTTATGTAGATTGCAATATATACTGTCTTATATACTTATATACAATAGCTTACAATACAGCAAAATGATTGATGAATTTACATAATATAGACTAAGAATATAGGAAGACTAGGAATCAGTGACAAGGAAGATTGTTTCTACATATTTTGGATTTTGTAAAACATCCAAACAACAACGGTATTTTGGAATGTCAGTTTAAAGTGAATCTCAATTTCACTGCAGCATTATTTTTATACACAATTAATAGTATTAGACCCATGTTTAGAACATTTTCTTCTATCATTGGAGCTAAAAATAAATAATGTTTCAAAGGTTTTGAGGAAATAAGAGCAATGAGGTTTACCTTCTATATTTGAAGTCGGAGGAGCGCTCAAGAGGAGGCATCCCAGAGATGAACAGAATTATGAGAGTTGTGAACAATGGACTGGCAATAACGGCCCACTCCTCTCCCTCGATCACATTCAACGAGATCACGAATATTCCCCACCACAAAAGAATTTCACCGAAATAATTCGGATGCCTCGACATTTGCCATAGTCCTGTTGAATTGAAACCAAATTAATATCATGTAGACTTCAAAAAAAGCATTACAAGAAGATTAGCAAAGCATTACAATTTTACCAAATCAGAGATGATCACAGTTTAGACAATAAATTGCTCATTAAAATAATGCACCAACGTGTTAAAGTTTTATTAGAACAGTAAAAGTGATTTAATTTTGTATTGAAATATTATAATAGATTTTTAGCAATACTGTATTTTAAAAGTTCAGGACTCTGACCTGGGGGTGCCGATTGGGGTGGTCGTCCGGAGGACCCTTACACGTTCGACTCCCCCACCCAAAAAATTGATGAATTTTTCAATTATTGCAAACAGCATTTTTAAGAGCTTTATTTTTTAATATTGATTAGATTTTTGATTTGTTGATTTATGATACTTATTTCTGCACCCTCAACATTTTTTTCAAACACCACTTGGAAAAGTGGGGGGGGGGAGCGATTGCCCCGGTCGCCCCTCCCTGGATCCGCGCCTAAGAATACTATCTAAGAATTAAGATAATGTATTTAAAAATTCCTAATCTATTAACGTAAATTTATGACGCGAATTTTAACGCAAATCCTGAGTATTTGATTGATTCAAATGAATTCGAATAGTATAAATTAAAATAGTAGTATAGAATGTCCTCTTCAATTAATGGCAATGTCAAGTTTGGACAGAAATGTCCACTCTACCACTTAATCACGAGATAGCCTATTCATTGATTGATTTATAGGTATACAAAAGTTCACCATTTGTCAACTAAAGACAATAATGAGTTTCAATATGATTTCCATATTATCCTTCTATCACACTCGAGATAATTTTCTATCCTATTATAGTAAACGTTCAGTTTCTCCCTGTGGAAACATTGTTAGGCTTAGAGCAAACAATAGTCTGTGCAAACCTTAGTTTACAGCACATTGCTTTATGGCCAATGTTATTTCTTACAATAATAGGAACACACAGTTGCCGTTTTTCTGTTGGTTCTAGCAAAATGACCTACGCTCTCACACAATTAGCTCAGGGGCTTTCTGGCTTTTGTGAAATTTGTGTTCTGTAATTGTATTGTAATTGCAATGCTGCAAATCTTAAAGTCGTCACACACGCAGCTACGTGTAGCTAGGAATACGTCTTCGGAAGACGTAGTCGTCCTATCTCCCAATGTTGAATTCACGCTATGCGATCCATTCCGTTCACCATTTTAGTAACATTGGGAGATAGGACGACTACGTCTTCCGAAGACGTATTCCTAGCTACACGTAGCTGCGTGTGTGACGACTTTAAGATTTGCACAGACGATAGTTGAAAGTTGAATAATTTCAAATTGGAACTGTCAGTTTTAAAACCTCTCCATCCATTTCAGAACCCAAAAATAGAGTTCATACATTTTTTACATCAGGAAATGTCAGCAAGATCCAACTAATCGTCAAGTGTGATTAATGGGAATATCCCTTAGAGATAACAGAAAAGAAGAAGGGAAATCGTCTCACCATCGTTACACCATTTGCCCTTATTGGCCGGATCTTGACGAAATGAGAACTTCTGGAGGTCGGCGTAGGTTTCGATGATGAGACCGGTGAAGAACATGCCGGTGCCAGTGGAGTCGAGTGGTGTCATCGTTTTGGGAGCTCCGCGAGATATCGAATTGTGCGGCGCGTTGATGAAAATCACAGGCAGGCTCACCACGAACACCCAGATTGCCTGGAAGTAGACGAAAAATGAAAATATTTCAGAAAAACAGTACAATATAATGAAATATTTCAGAGACTGACGCTTTTAAAAAAGGGTCACAAATAATATTATTCTGGGATTCCTCCTTCTTCTAGTTTCCTCCTGAAAGAGTTACTCGGTGGTTCAAAGAAGTTCTTATCATCAATCACTGATGTACATGTGCTTACTCATTTTCTTCACACTCTCTTTCAGTAGAGTGTTAATGAACATCCTTTTCCAAGAATGTACAGTTACATCTTTGAAATCCGCTGATTTATCTAGATATAACATACAAGAATCGAATTTCAATTTGCATTCCATGTTAAAATTGATCAATAATTTTTCTAATCATAATATCTAGAAAAATTCAATGAATATTTTTCCATATTGTTATTTTACTATTGTGATATAGTTAGTAGTGTCAGCATGTTTGATGTAGTGTAATGTCAGTATATACAAAGGGGTCCAAAAAAAAAAAAATGTATACACTCTTTGACAGTGAATATCCTGGTAACGCACTGATAGTTGTTACAGTTTGCATGTGGACTATTCATGCCACACTACCTGTTGACGAGACATCGAACCGCAATACCAAAAGTAAGGCCCAATTCACACAGAACGGACGTTGGGCAAAGACATGACACGGACGTGGCGCTGGCATGGCATATGCAATGCACGCCAGATGGGCGAGATAGTGGCATTTCATTTCGATCCTATTCAATTGAACATTTTTTGGCCCTTCTCATTTTGATCAATTGGCGTGTCCGTTCCTGTGGACCACGACATACAGCAGTGAGACGTGGCGTAGGCGTGCCTCTCTGCGTCACGTCTGTTCTGTGTAACTTAGTAGACCTTACTTTTGGTACTGCAGTTCGATGTCTAATCAACAGGTAGTATGGCTTCAGTAGTCCAAATGCAAACTGTAACAACTGCCAGTGCCTTATCAAGAGTGTATGTACCTTATTTTGGACCCTCCTGTATTACAGTAATCTATTTGAAAAATTCTAATCTTTGAGTGTCCCAATACTACGGAAAAATGTAGTGTGAATTATGATTTTATAATATTGTTCAACAAAGAACTTTTTAACTTTGACCTATTTTATTAATTATTACTCATCAAGAGTTACTGCAACTATATGATTTTCTTATTTTTATTGTTACGTACTGGTATTTTCATAGTAGGCCTATGCAGAACCAGAACCAATGTGAGAAATATGTACGAATGAATAAATATTAGAAAACTGGCTTGCCCGGCGAACTTCGTATCGCCAAAAAGTTAGTTAATGCATCTCATGACAAACTTTAGCTGGATGCACACCTGAGTAGGCGCGATGCGGCATTTTGCATCCAGGTGCTTCTTGTTTATTGGTTTGAATGGAAGAACTCGCACACACTGAATCGGACAAGGCGTGGAACAGCCATAAGATCAACACTTTGTATAACCAAGTCGCGCCTCCTGAGGTGTGCTTAGCCTTAGCTTTATATCATGCACTATATTCTTATGAAAATTATCCAACAATCAGTATTTACATTTATATCTCAATATGGACTTCCTAAGTGCTTATTTGTACAGCAGTTTGTATTTTTAGATATGATTGAATGCAGCTTGCTGGGAAATTGAATAATATATCTCCTTGCTGCTGACTTTCCCGTATATATTTCCCAAGTTAGGACGTCGTTCGTACCGCGGCATTATTATTAAAATGTTGTGAATCAGCAGAAATAAAATAGAAAAACACATCTACCGACGGCTGTTGGATGACACAATGGGCCCGTTTTGTGTACATGGAATGTGGTAAATTGTCCGATTCACAATTTACCAAGTAAAAAGTTCCACGTTCCATGGGAGGAATTTTGACAGATTCTGTTCCAGCTCCAACTTTCTGCCCCACAGTCGAAGTGTGGTAAATTGTCCGACCTGGTACAGTTCCAACAGGTTCCAACTATCTGAGCTCTGATTGGTCGATTATTGTAGTCTGCTTGCTTCTCTGCTCATGCACTGATAGTTTGTTTACCATAGCATAGATTACATAACCAACAATATGATGTTTGATAACCATTCATTAAATGAATTTTTCTCGATAGAAAATTTGAGAGTAATGGAATAAAAGAAATTTACACTTTTCTAGACGGTAGGTTTGTAAAACAGCCTTTCTTCATTCACGCAGCTAGTAAACGACACAGTTTAGTGTAAATCAACTTTACATGTGCGCGCCAAAAGCTTGAACCAACGATTTTGAAATGGCGTTCCATGGGAACATTTTGCACTAGTCACGTGATTGAACAATTTACGGTTGGAACTGGAACAATTTACTGTACACAGAACGTACACAATGATTATAACAGCTGATTTTTATTTCTGTGTGTGGCCAGCTCACAAATCCTCTCCCATAAGGATTAAATGTAAACTTTAAGAATGACCGTAGGGAAGAGTCCTGAAGTCGGATCATAAATTTGATCGGCCATAAACCTGCTTCTGAACAAAACAAACACAACTAAAAAAATCATCAAAATCGTGGCACACATAAAAAAGTTATTGAATGCCAAAATTTGAGGCTCGATTTTTATTTAGATAGATTCATAATAAATATGCATGAATAATATTAATATGAAAAAATGCACAATACCCTAAATATATGCTATTTTATTCTATTTTAGTCTGAATTTGCTAGGTTGAGTTATAAAGTTACCTGAAACGTCCAGAAGACGGCAAATCGAATAGTGTTGCTCCGTCTGTCGTCAAATTTAGCATCTCGTCCGATCTGCACAATGCGGTAGAGAAGGTAGCAGGAGAGCCGGAATCCCCACAGGCACACAAACGCTGTCACCATTAGCTGGCGACTATCATAGCTCTGCGAATAATTGCAAAAATAAATAATAATATATCTTATAAATAAAAATAGATAATTTTTTGATTGACAACTAGCTTAGAAAAATGTTCTTGTCTTTTGCTTGCATTAATTTTAGATTCATATCTCTTAACTCTAAATTTATCGTTTCCTCAAAACCTGTACTAGTGAGATACAATTGAAAACGAACTGTAAAAATTCTTATAAACAGCATCAATGCCTCCCATTTCACCAATGCTCGGTTTCAAGTGAATCTCACTACCATATAATAGAATATGACCGTATTTAGAAGCTTCTTGGCATAATATAATAATGTAAATTGACTTTGGAAGTTTGGATAAGACGCAACTGAGAATGAGAAATTGATTAAGACGAATGAGACGCAACAGACGCAATAAGAGAAATTGATGAAATCTTATGAAATGAATGTATAACTTGAATAAGAAATTGGATAACATTGACATAGAAATATGTATTTCAAGTTTCTTGGTCCATGAGGTCTTAATTTTACCAGAGAAATCTCCTATAATTAATTCTTAATTAATAATAATGCTATTATTAATTCTGTGATTTTACTCATCACAAGATATATTGTATTAAAGAAGAACTCAAAATTAAGAAAGTGTTAGCACCCAGTCTCCTAGGAAAGCGATCTCGTGGATGACCCAGACAGAGATAGTGGTAACAAGTCAAGTGCAATATAGAGAGGCTTGGAGCTACTGAAGGAGATGCTCAGGATAGATCCACCTGGTGGCTTTTTGTTGGTGTGGCCTAATGTCGACTTAGATGTAGAAGGCCCTGGCAGTAAGTATTGTGCTAGAGGTGATTTACATAATATATGTGTTACAATGCGATTGAAATCGGAAGTACCTAATAGCAATCGTAAATATTGAAATACTCTATTGAGAAAAGAACAGAATAGAGAAGAAGCACTATTGATTTCTTCAGAGTTATTTGAGACTTTAAAATTGTATGGTTACAAAATTTTCTTACGACTATGATCGAGCATTATTAGTTCCATACTTTAAAATAGGTAAATAAGATAGTTGGAAATGGAATAACTTACCGGTTTAAATGAGTTTTGTCCAAGAAAGAAGGTTAAAAGAGCGATAATAATAAAATTTGTTCCTCCAGCGAAATCAGCCACTTTATCATACTCGTAGCCTGCGGCGATTCCAAAGAATATCAATTGCATAGCCACAGTGACTATTGCACTGATGGCTAAGTGTGATTCGTCTAAAATCTTTACAGCCATTGGACTGGTACTCCTAAAAACAATAATCATTTTCTAATGTTATAAGTGGGTCTAAAGATGGAGTAAACAGAAGGGGAAAACTATCTATATGAAAGCCAAAAATTTAACTTTCTAGAAAGCTTACATTATTTTCAATAATTTTACATTATGGCAAGACTAAGGTTTGATCAAGTTACAATAGTAACGTAATCGAAAAAATCCTATTATATAAAAGTACACGTTCTTTATTTGAATTTAAGTTAACATTCTAATTAGATTATATATAATAATTTTTAATATTTGAGCTTATCAATATCTTGGATAAGTTAACCAGGATTACATTATTTCCACTATGCCTTCTTTTTTACAGAGATTTCAAATCTTGTTTTATCTTTTTAAAATAAAAACATATAGAATTTAAATTTAGTACCTGATATCATGATAAAATATTCTAAAAAACAAATAAACTGACCGATTCAGGATAACGGTAGCCAAATATATTTCTACTGGTACTGTAGAAATCTTTTGAAGATTGAGGTTACCTTACTCTATAAAAAAATATTGAGAATACTGAAAAATGGGAAGTTTTTACTCACCTTCACCAACGAAGATGAATGAACCGGATAAGAACTAAACTTGGCAATCCCAAGATAGAATATTAATTTAGCCTACATCAATAACAAGAGTATTTTAGACACCCCATTCTGTATTTCGTTTCAAATAATTTGCTAAAAACATTAAGTTTATCTGTATTAAATACAAATGATACAGCTTTAAAAGCCATGAGATTGATAATTAACAAGTAAAGTAAAAATACTGAAAGAATTATTCAAATTGAATAGTGAATCAAAATATAGTAAACCATTCAGAGCAGAGCAGACAGCAGAGAACAGACGAGAGACGATATAAATCCACACAGCTGATGCTTTGTTCAATACCAGCATGCTCAGAAACAAGTTACATTCTAGAGCGGCATTTTCAAATTCACCAAAATTCATGTTTTGGCACTAACATTATTTAAACAGAATCATGGAAACTATGATTTCAAATTTGTTTTGATTTTTTATAAAAACTCAAGCAATAGTAGGAACTTATAGAAATTGAAGAGAGCCTTGATTCAAATTTGATTTATTCATAAAATTTACTTTTTATTTCATAATAATTAAGACTTTTATGGAAATGTATTTTCTTCATTTTTTATTGGCTACCGGTAGCTGATCAGCTGTTCAAAAGCGTACACTTCAACCCGTGTTTACATTGAAATCCCTATGTCGAATGGAATTTTTCATGAATAAACATTAATAATTCAACTGATAACTACTTTTTCGAATAAAGAGTTGTTGTTTTATTTTACCAATACAATTTTTATCCTTCATCATGAATTTCAAGGATAGTAATCATTGAGTTATCTTAATATTCTTAGTTATTGGTTAACCAATTTGTAGGTTACCCTTGTTTTGAATTAGCTTTTTCAAATTCAAACACGTATTTCAATTATTGTCAAAATATATAGTGTAAAGTTGAGTTGCTTGAGCTTTGAGTTAGGCCTACCTATTGTTTTTTTTTTCAATTTTGATTACAGTATTGCTCAATTTCTACGAGAGGAATTACAACCACAGCTTTTGTAGTATGCTAATATTTATAGCTTTATAAGATTTAAGAAATTCTTAGATTAAACATAACTTTTTTGAAAAGGTGAATTGGTAGGATATCACTCACTTTATTATATAAGTCACCATTGGAATAAGAATTCTTCTCAAATCATAACAAGAATGGCTTGAAATAGAAAACTTTGGCATTGTAGGTTATCTTTAGTATTAAAACAGAACATACAGTACGGTATTCCTAACAATATTATTATAAACGAAAATATGTGATCAATGATTATACTGCTATAGCTTACTCAGTAAAGGATTTCAATATTCAGCCTGATCCAGTAACTTATAAAAATAATTTTTATCTAATCTGTTTCTACTCTTAACAAAGAGAGTTTGTGTTTGACACAATTTAAAAATTTGACGATTTCCTGATCCAAGACCGTGAGCAATACATCTTACTCATTGGAACTAAGTACCGGTAAGTAAAGTGTTCTTTATGGGTTATGGATGATCGATACAGAGTAAATAATAATTTGTTGCAGAGTGAGATATCAGAGTTTTTTTTATTTATATCATAATAAGAATATACATAGATTTTTCATGATATGACCATGTCATATCATGTTATGACCATGATATGACCATGTCATATCATGAAAAATCTATGTATATTCTTCAATAGTGCTAATAAACCAGTGATATGTCTATTGACGCTCTGGTAGGATACTACTTGAAAGATTTATTCTTGGTCACAACAGTAATAATATGAATAATATCCTGATACATGAGAATAAAGGTATGATCACATTGAATGGGTACGTGCAAATTTACATCGAATCATGCATGACCCGAAAAACAAAATTTGAAAAATTCTATTGAAACACGTTGTTCACACTGAACGCAACCAAGTGTACGCTTACAGTGTGAGTGTTCCCTTTGCTCTTTTCAGATATTGTACGTTTCTCGTCTGCACACTTGGTTATGCATAATTAAGCGCGCTCTTGCACAAATTATATTAATATTTATGATGGTCTCTTCTAAAGGTGCGTACAGACTTTCGCTCTGCTCCGCAACCGAACGTCACTCCAGCAGAGCGATTGATGATCGACCGGGGAGCAACAATGGTTCGACCGGGGAACGCGAGAAGATCTAACATCTTCCGTAACGTCCATGATGGGTGCGTGGGCGGCGCGACTGTGGTTCGATGGAGGAACGAGGGCGGTACGAGGGAGGAGCGTGCTCGGTGCGGGTTGGAAGAGCGTATATGTGTACGCAGCTTAACATGCAAAGGCTAGAGTCCCCCAGCTGAGATAAGATTATCTGCTAAATGGCAGGGGTATCATTATAGCGCAATTAATAACACAATTCAGAGTTGCTATAAATTTGTCATTTCATTTCTTGAACTGTTATTTCATATGCTAAAAATTTGAACATTTTCTGCTCATTTGGTTTTGAAAATCCTGATAAAACACAGATAAACACTGGAAACGCCAATTTCTAGCACACCTTCTAAGCCCTTTCGATAGCCTACATAACTAATACACCTCAAGTTACCAGAAATTTTGTACCAAACGTAAGAATTTTCTCTTGAATTTTTAAAAAGCTAAGAAAACGCTGGTTTTCTGTCAATTCTTGAAAAAGCGCATACCGTATTGGTCGTCTTTGAATTTTTTTTCAATTACGGTCTCAGTCACTACACCTCCCAGTTTACGGAGGTAGTGTCTTAGTGCGCCTGTAGAAGTTTGAACATTAACTATATTTCATTTTGATAACTTTAAAGTGAAAAAACACCCACATTCGTTTGGTGTGGCGACGTCCGTTTCGAGTTTAAAGTTTTCAGTTTAAAGTTATCAAAATACAATACATTGTAATAATATTGGTAAAAAAATATGGATAATCAACAACGAATCAACTGAAACACGACTTTCTTACTTATCCGGGTGAGTAAATAGATTAATGGGTGAAAGAATGAGTGTCATTTTACTTCTACCTAATATAAATTAATATAAAATATAATGTCAAAAACTGATATGTTCATACTTCATTCAGTTTTGAAGCTCTGCTATTCGAATTACAGCACTATCTTTAATAACTTCTGCTTTATCAATTACTCACAGTTGTGGGATCAGAGGAAAACATACCGTACGGTAGGTAATTAAAAACACTACAGGCAGTTTTAATAATTCTAAACTTTGAAGAAAGTATATAGGTATATACAGTAGTTCAATTGAAATATTATTCATGATTGTAAATGTCATAATGTTAATACAAAAATTACGGTGTTAAACTATACAGTTAATTTTGTAGACCTACCAGGGTACACTATTTTATTAATTGTAACTCATTCTCTATTAAATGTATGCCAGCAATGAATCATATTAAGTCTAAAAAAGCTTTGATTATATATATATATATATATATATATATATATATATATATATTATATATATATATATATATGTAATATTTGTCCTACACGATTCAAAATCAACACTTTTTTACTTGAAAGTTTTGAAATAATAATGAATTTAGTCTTGAGCTCCAGAATAGAGTTGAGCGCAGGGTAAGTTTAAAACCTTGACCGGGTGTAAGTCTAAAACCTTGATGACCAGCATAAAAAGTGATTGACCGGGTATTTCTAATTGTCCGATTCGTTTCAAATTTGGCATACAGGATAAAATACACATATAAAACATACTGTTGAAGTTTCATCAAAATATAATAGTGTTTAGGGGTGGTTAGGGGTAAAAGACCCTATTGACCAGCATAAAAAGTGATTGTCCGGGTATTTCTAATTGTCCGATTCGCTTCAAATTTGGCATACTGGAAGATATACACATGTCAAACATACTGTTAAAGTTTCATCAAAATATAATAATGTTTAGGGGTGGTTAGGGGTAAAAAACCCTATCGACCAGCAGAAAAAGTGATTGACCGGGTATTTCTAATTGTCCGATTCGCTTCAAATTTGGCATACAGGATGATATACACATGTCAAACATACTGTTAAAGTTTCATCAAAATATAATAATGTTTAGGGGTGGTTAGGGGTAAAAAACCCTATTGACCAGCATAAAAAGTGATTGTCCGGGTATTACTAATTGTCCAATTCGTTTCAAATTTGTCATACAGGATGATATACACATATTTAACATACTGTTGAAGTTTCATAGAAAAATAATGATGTTTAGGGGTGGTTAGGGGTAAAAAACCCTATTGACCAGCATAAAAAGTGATTGACCGGGTATTTCTAATAGTCAGTTTCATTTCAAATTGAAGTTTCATCAAAATATAATGATGTTTAGGGGTGGTTAGGGGTAGAAAACCCTATTGACCAGCCTAAAAAGTGATTGACCAGGTATTTCTAACTGTCCGATTCGTTTCAAATTTGGCATACAGGATGATATACACAAATTAAACATACTGTTGAAGTTTCTTCAAAATTTAATGATGTTTAGGGGTGGTTAGGGGTAGAAAACCCTATTGACCAGCCTAAAAAGTTATTGACTGGGTATTCCTAACTGTCCGATCCGTTTCAAATTTGGCATACAGGATGATATACACATATTAAACATACTGTTGAAGTTTCATCAAAATACAATGATGTTTAGCGGTGGTTGGGGGTAAAAAACCCTATTGACTAGCATAAAAAGTGATTGACGGGTATTTCTAATAGTCCGATTCGTTTCAAATTTGGCATACAGGATGATATACACATGTCAAACATACTGTTGAAGTTTCTTCAAAATATAATGATGTTAGGGGTGGTTAGGGGTAAAAAACCCTATTGACCAGCATAAAAAGTGATTGACCGGGTATTTCTAATTGTCCGATTCGTTTCAAATTTGGCATACAGGATGATATACATATATCCAACATACTGTTGTAGTATCATCGAAATATGATTATGTTTAGGGGTGGTTAGGGGTTGAAAACCCCATTGACCAACATAAAAAGTGATTGACCGGGTATTTCTAATTGTCCGATTCGTTTCAAATTTGGCATACAGGATGATATACACATATTTAACATACTGGTGAAGTTTCATTAAAATATAATGATGTTTAGGGATGGTAGGGGTAAAAAACCCTTTTGACCAGCATAAAAAGTGATTGACCGGTTATTTCTAATAGTCAGTCTCGTTTCAAATTTGGCATACAGGATGATATACACATGTCAAACATACTGTTGAAGTTTCATCAAAATACAATGATGTTTAGCGGTGGTTGGGGGTAAAAAACCCTATTGACCAGCATAAAAAGTGATTGACCGGGTATTTCTAATAGTCAGTTTTGTTTCAAATTTGGCGAACAGGATGATATACACATATCAAACATACTGTTGAAGTTTCATCAAAATATAATGATGTTTAGTGGTGGTTAGGGGTAGAAAACCCTATTGACCAGCCTAAAAAGTGATTGACCGGGTATTTCTAACTGTCCGATTTTGTTTCAAATTTGGCATACAGGATGATATACACATATTAAACATACTGTTGAAGTTTCTTCAAAATATAATGATGTTTAGGGGTGGTTAGGGGTAGAAAACCCTATTGACCAGCCTAAAAAGTTATCGACCGTGTATTTCTAACTGTCCGATCTGTTTCAAATTTGGCATACAGGATGATATACTCATTTCAAACATACTGTTGAAGTTTCATCAAAATACAATGATGTTTAGCGGTGGTTGGGGGTAAAAAACCCTATTGACTAGCATAAAAAGTGATTGACCGGGTATTTCTAATTGTCCGATTCTTTTCAAATTTGGCATACAGGATGATATATTGTGTCACGTGGTATTTTAGTACCATCAAATATTTTGAAATGAACCAGTGAATTGAAATAGAATTATAAAATGGAAAAGAAAGTTGGACCTAGTCAAAGGATCAATCAACTTAAATCGAATATTGTTAGCGATAAAGAGTAATTGTATTATCGAAAATGATAAGAAAACATGTATAACTGTGATTCAACAACTAAGGAATCCATTAGCAAAATTAAAAATTATAAAGTGGCTTACTTATTATTGGCGGATTATAAAAATAAAAGTTTGCATGTACATTGAGGTTAGAATTGTTTGTTTACACTTTAAATGAATCAGTCGATCTTGAATAAATCAATAATTATTTGAATCAATACTGAGTGAATCAGCTGATCGTTCGATCAACCAGTGTAATAGGTTGAATTATAAAAATTTACTCACAAAAGATGTATTATATATACTAAGGAAGGTTGATGTATACACATATCAAACATACTGTGAAGTTTCATCAAAATATAATGATGTTTAGTGGTGGTTAGGGGTAGAAAACCCTATTGACCAGCCTAAAAAGTGATTGACCGGGTATTTCTAACTGTCCGATTTTGTTTCAAATTGGCATACAGGATGATATACACATATTAAACATACTGTTGAAGTTTCTTCAAAATATAATGATGTTTAGGGGTGGTTAGGGGTAGAAAACCCTATTGACCAGCCTAAAAAGTTATCGACCACGTATTTCTAACTGTCCGATCTGTTTCAAATTTGGCATACAGGATGATATACTCATTTCAAACATACTGTTGAAGTTTCATCAAAATACAATGATGTTTAGCGGTGGTTGGGGGTAAAAAACCCTATTGACTAGCATAAAAAGTGATTGACCGGGTATTTCTAATTGTCCGATTCTTTTCAAATTGGCATACAGGATGATATATTGTGTCACGTGGTATTTTAGTACCATCAAATATTTTGAAATGAACCAGTGAATTGTAATAGAATTATAAAATGGAAAAGAAAGTTGGACCTAGTCAAAGGATCAATCAACTTAAATCGAATATTGTTAGCGATAAAGAGTAATTGTATTATCGAAAATGATAAGAAAACATGTATAACTGTGATTCAACAACTAAGGAATCCATTAGCAAAATTAAAAATTATAAAGTGGCTTACTTATTATTGGCGGATTATAAAAAATAAAAGTTTGCATGTACATTGAGGTTAGAATTGTTTGTTTACACTTTAAATGAATCAGTCGATCTTGAATAAATCAATAATTATTTGAATCAATACTGAGTGAATCAGCTGATCGTTCGATCAACCAGTGTAATAGGTTGAATTATAAAAATTTACTCACAAAAGATGTATTATATACTAAGGAAGGTTGATGTATAGAAATACGGACAACTATTATTGCTGTATAAATATTTATTATAATCTAAAAAGCACGAAAATCCAGAGTATACAAAACTCATATAAAAAACTAAATGTATAGGCTATTGTTTATTAACATCGTATATCGAGATTTATTTATGAATATAATTTAAGATTATCTTTCCATATATTTATGGAAAAACTTTTTATTTAATTTTTTCTATTATAAAGTTGAAGAAGCCCTGATTCTGAGGCGACCAATTGTATTGAGTTTATTAAATTGAAGACCAATCAGAAGAAGCTTACAAAATTGTTCTAGGAAGAGATAAATTTTTCTGAAAACCTCTTTCTTCTGGCTTAAGATCTTGACCTGAGAGGATGCACAGAGAGTTTAGGGTTCTTTCTTCCTTTAAATTTTAGAATTATCAAGCCAACCCCTTTTTAAATGTGAAATATTTGTATTAAATGTTAAATTATCTGTGAACTCAGTTTTGTTTCAAATTGGCGAACAGGATGATATACACATATCAAACATACTGTTGAAGTTTCATCAAAATATAATGATGTTTAGTGGTGGTTAGGGGTAGAAAACCCTATTGACCAGCCTAAAAAGTGATTGACCGGGTATTTCTAACTGTCCGATTTTGTTTCAAATTTGGCATACAGGATGATATACACATATTAAACATACTGTTGAAGTTTCTTCAAAATATAATGATGTTTAGGGGTGGTTAGGGGTAGAAAACCCTATTGACCAGCCTAAAAAGTTATCGACCACGTATTTCTAACTGTCCGATCTGTTTCAAATTTGGCATACAGGATGATATACTCATTTCAAACATACTGTTGAAGTTTCATCAAAATACAATGATGTTTAGCGGTGGTTGGGGGTAAAAAACCCTATTGACTAGCATAAAAAGTGATTGACCGGGTATTTCTAATTGTCCGATTCTTTTCAAATTTGGCATACAGGATGATATATTGTGTCACGTGGTATTTTAGTACCATCAAATATTTTGAAATGAACCAGTGAATTGAAATAGAATTATAAAATGGAAAAGAAAGTTGGACCTAGTCAAAGGATCAATCAACTTAAATCGAATATTGTTAGCGATAAAGAGTAATTGTATTATCGAAAATGATAAGAAAACATGTATAACTGTGATTCAACAACTAAGGAATCCATTAGCAAAATTAAAATTTTAAAGTGGCTTACTTATTATTGGCGGATTATAAAAAATAAAAGTTTGCATGTACATTGAGGTTAGAATTGTTTGTTTACACTTTTAAATGAATCAGTCGATCTTGAATAAATCAATAATTATTTGAATCAATACTGAGTGAATCAGCTGATCGTTCGATCAACCAGTGTAATAGGTTGAATTATAAAAATTTACTCACAAAAGATGTATTATATATACTAAGGAAGGTTGATGTATAGAAATACGGACAACTATTATTGCTGTATAAATATTTATTATAATCTAAAAAGCACGAAAATCCAGAGTATACAAAACTCATATAAAAAACTAAATGTATAGGCTATTGTTTATTAACATCGTATATCGAGATTTATTTATGAATATAATTTAAGATTATCTTTCCATATATTTATGGAAAAACTTTTTATTTAATTTTTTCTATTATAAAGTTGAAGAAGCCCTGATTCTGAGGCGACCAATTGTATTGAGTTTATTAAATTGAAGACCAATCAGAAAGAAGCTTACAAAATTGTTCTAGGAAGAGATAAATTTTTCTGAAAACCTCTTTCTTCTGGCTTAAGATCTTGACCTGAGAGGATGCACAGAGAGTTTAGGGTTCTTTCTTCCTTTAAATTTTAGAATTATCAAGCCAACCCCTTTTTTAAATGTGAAATATTTGTATTAAATGTTAAATTATCTGTGAACTCAGTGTTGTTGAAGAGTTTGTAATTTATAATCAATTCCCATAAATATATCTTTAATTCGGAATGAAATGTGGACCACGCGTTAGCCCAGCAGAGACGAAAGGGACCTGCCTAATTAATTATTGGAAATAATTAATTCAATCCACGAGACCGTCGAGAACTTCATTAATGTGAGTGATAAATCAAACGAGCTCGTTTCAAGGCCTTTCTACATATAGTGGGGAAATTAATTAAAAGCGCTATTAAAATTAACTTAAATCAAAGAAAAAATCACAACGTGTTGAATACTATCACATAGTTTATAAGAACATTTTATAAATTTATTTGATATATGTAGGAAGCTTACTTCCATGCACGGCCCGAACTCATATAAATCCCTGAGATCTCATGTTTGAATATTAATTGGTTAATTATTATTTTTGCTAATTGAACAAAGTATATCATATCAAAGCTATAGACCAGACAGGTTTTTATTTGTAGAATTTTGAATTGACTGGAAGTCCAGCATCAGTATTTAATATAATGTGTTTATGAATTCGAAACTCACTATTGTGGAAGCTATTAAACCCTGTGATAATTGTTCAGATTTTAGAAAAGAATTTATTTAAAGAAAATTATAGATATAAGAAAATTTTATATATATATATATATATATATATATATAATATATATATATATATATATAATATATATATATATTGATAAATTATAGATATATCGAGTATTTTATATACACTGTTTTATGGAATATATTTTGTGTTTTATGTCAGCATACAAAATCATAGAATTTTTTATTATATCCCAACTCATCTCGTGATATACAGTTTGAGCTGTTTTGATACCAATAAATATTCAGCAGCACATAAAATTATTGAACCAATTAATATTGATCTCATTAAGAGCACTCAGTATTTATCATCCTTTGATGATAATCATTTTAGTCTGCCAGAACAAGTATATTGAAAATTATATTAATAAGGTTCCAGTTATATCATATAAGGGTCCAGAGAGCTTCAAGAACTGGTGCTGTAAGTTCTAAGGAATTTCGGAAGGATAAATTGGTGAATACCTGTATTCATGACGAGCGTTTTAAGGATCAACTAGAAAAACTATAGTTGGTCTTTATTATTCTTTATTGTGTGCATGGTTACTGATAATCAGTCATCAAATATTCTTTTGATTTCCTCTTTGGTATTCTTCAAGAACTTCAAGGAAGCAGCGGTAAGAATTAATAATCACCGGTCATTGAACCCTATGGTGACTAATTATATTAAGAAAATTCATGTTTCTACCCCTGAGCTAGAGCTGAGGTTTGAACCCAGCAATTTTGCGAGCCGGATGGCCTTAATTTTTTGTGAATTTATTCGCAAAAGAGGGAACTTAACAACTGCTCTTATACATATCAAGAACATCGTATCTTCTGTAAAGGATTTGCAATTTACATCTTTACATAATGGCTTCACAACATGGGACTCTATCATAAGAGATAACCCTTCAGGAAGCACCATTTGACACAATGGCACCACAAGCGTGAGGCATGATGAAAAGCTTACCTACTCAATCTCACTATCAATGATTAATAAAATTATTGATAAAACTGAAAGCTGCAAGAAATATAATCTTGAAGTTGATTCAACAAGATATATCTGATGATCTATTGTAAGTTTCTGGCTAAAATAATTGAGTTGCTCTTAAAAATTGAAATTTTTCAAGCTGCATAAATACAGACAAATTGTATCACACGAGTTTGATAACATAATTCTCATAATAAAGAAAAGTTGGATGGAAATTTCCATAAAATTTCACAGTAGAATTTTAATCTTGATCTTTGAATCCAGATATTGTATGCTGACCAGGGGTATAGATTATTTGAAATATAATCGCATAACTATTATTAAGGAAGATAAGACCCTACCTAAAAGTTTAAGAGTTATATTAATGTAATTTGTACATGTTGACAATCATACCTGTCACTAGATGTTCTTTTCGTAATCTATGTACATGACACTTGAAACTTTTAACACCACACAATTTTATCCAGAATAGGCACTAGCAGTGAGTCCATTTTAACATTCCTGTAATTTGGCAGTACACTTGGCAATTTATTCGAAGTATTCCATAATATCATCACCATGAGCCAGTCGTCAGCTAACTCACAAATTTCCTACTTTAGCGACCACCCCCAAAACCCTGTGACTATGACACCGACCGATCAACAACACCAGGACAATGCCGCAGAGACCCCACGAGAGAGAGAAGGAGGCTGCATATGCTCCATCAATTTTGACCCGCAAAACCTGGCCCATTTGTCCTCTACCGGGATCAGTAATGTCGTCGAGGTAATAAATCCTGATGAGAGTCCAGCTGGCAGAGATGAGGGAGTGAGGGCGTCCAACCCGGTGCTGGCGTCTCCACAGATCGCTCCAAGCATCGCCGAGGGAACGGAGAGTGCCGCCACCCAATTGCCATCAGATATCGCCAGTCAACCGCCATCCGCAACCACCAATCTAGAAAAATGCAACACCACATTAAATTCTTCAGTCGGATGTACTACAAATCTCATAGCAAATGATTCCATAAATGAATTTAAACTTTTGCTCAGCCAAGCCTTGGAGGGAGTGACTAAAAAAATACAAGAAGATATCAATGAAAACACTAAAGCCATCCAGGATAAAGTGGAGGAAAATACCAAAATCCTACAAGAAGGTATCAAAACTATGGATGAAAAATTTTCTAGCTTCAAGGAGGAAGTGAGAAATATGATAGATATCAAAATAGATACACAATCTTCAGTCATCAAAGAGTTAGCAACCCGTATGGATGAAGTCACTTGTCAGGTAAACGAGCGGTTGGATGAGGTACCAAGGGAAGTTGGAAAACAGGTGGGCATATTGGGTAAAGAGTTAAGCACCACTATCATGGGAACTGTCATGGAAAAAGTGTTAGAAAATAAGGATGAGACGGAATCAAAGGTGGAAGAAAATAATAAGAAAATAGTAGAGATAGTTAAAGAACAGAGTAACGTGCAAGCATGTATAGCAAGCCTAAGAGAGGAGGGGACTAAATCAAGAGAGAGGTATGGCATGTTGGAGAATGCATTAGGCGGACAACAGTTGAAACTAACCGGATTGTATGATGAAGTGAATGCAAATAAGAAAATTATGAATGATAAATGGGCTGCAAATGAAGAACGAGTCTCCAGAATAGAGACACGTATGGCAAGTATCCCAGTCAGTCGGATGCATTATACACCAACCGAAGTAGTAAACGGCACTCAACTTTTTCAAAGTCTTGGAAAATTTGATAACTCCCACCGTCATATGCAACCCCGACCATTTATAGATCAAATAAAAGCCATTCAGGAATTGATACTCACCTCTTGGTTAGTATGGCGCTTCCAACTGTCCAGTCTATTACTCGGTGAGCCGCTGATGTTTTTCCAGAGCCGGATGCGAGATATAAATAGCCTGGAGGACTTCATCTCCCAGTTCCTGCAGCAGTATTGGAGCAAACGTAAACAGATGGACGCACTATCAGAGATTATATCATGCACATATGATAATAGAGGCAGACAGTTATATACTGAATTTGTGGCTAAGATGATGTGCAAGAATTCGCAACGAGGCGAATCTTTGGCGGATGCATCATTAGCAAATATATTATCAAAAAAGCTTCCTTTCAATGTTCGCATGACACTAGCAGTATCCTCGATTGCCAGTTGTAAAGAATTAATGGAACATTTACACTGTATCCAATCCGTTACTTCTGAATCCAGTCAGGTAAACGATCGCACAGGAGACTCCAACCATTCTCTTCAACATAATAGCAATAGTTTCAGAAAAAATTATAATGGTGAGAATCAAATGTCAAATGCCGGAGCAAACACTCGATATCCAAAATACACTGAAAATACTAGCAGAGGTCAATCGTTTGAAAACAGTTCTAGAAATAGATCTCCATATTACAATAACAAACAACAGGATAAAGGAGTATATTATGATGGCCGAGATCGTTTAAATGGGAATAATTACAAGCGAGATGGAGGTCACAAGAGTCAAGGTGAAACACATCAAAATCATAACCGAACAAATACATCTTACACAGTAGCACATACAACAAAGACAACCCAAAATCAACATGCAAATAACCCACCACCAAATAAAGAAGTCAAACATGTATCGAATTCAGTTTATAAAAAGCAACCTATACTAAGTCTGTTATTCCCTCCCGTGGATCTGCCACTAGCAACCAGCCTACCACCGAAAATAATCTACAGTGGTAACACAGAAATAATTAAAGAATTGCCAATAACCAAACCTGAAAATGATATACCGTCTCCATGTACCGAACCTATATGCCAGCATGCAGCACCCCCACAGCATACCAAGTTTGAGCAGCCACCACCTAAGCATCATTGGATTCACCCGCGGCACACTAGGTTCAAGGAGCAAACCGCTACCAAGGCAAGCCGAAAGTGTGACCAGCAGGACGACGTTGGAGTGAAGCCTAGAGTCCAACACCGGAAGGCCCACCCGGAGAAAACAACAGGGAAGGCCACGGAAGAGAGGTTACCGTCCGCATGCCAAATTCAAGCGCTGCAAAAAGGAAATAAAGAAACCAGGCAAACATGGAAGGAAGACAGCATGCAGGGAGGAATACCGGCACCAGAGTGAGATGAATAATTGGACTAACATGCACCCGAAGCACACGCGGTTCAAGCAAGCAGCTTACCGTCGTGATTGCAACTATGGAATAAAGAAAAGGAATATGCTTAAAAACAATGAAAATTTAATAATGGATACGGGTTTAGAAAAATGATAAAGGAAGAAACTATTATAGGAAGCTATTGGAAGATGAAAAGCATGCGATAAAATTGAAAGACAGAAGGAATTGTTTATTGGAGGAAAGAATATCTGGTTACTGCCTACTAAGAGGTTATGCTATGTCCTTAACCTATGTCCTTATGTTGATCTATTTTGATATGATTATTAGTATGACTATGATGTCAGTTAAAGAACATGTGGAAAATATAATAATGAATGATAGAAAGTGTGAAATAAAATCGAAAGGAATAGTGAATTGCTTATTGGAATGGGTTGAAAACCCCATTGACCAACATAAAAAGTGATTGACTGGGTATTTCTAATTGTCCGATTCGTTTCAAATTTGGCATACAGGATGATATACACATATTAAACATACTGTTGAAGTTTCATCAAAATATAATGATGTTTAGGGATGGTAGGGGTAAAAAACCCTTTTGACCAGCATAAAAAGTGATTGACCGGGTATTTCTAATAGTCAGTTTAGTAGTGGTGTTTTGAGAGAGCTGCCTATCCAATAGAAATCGAGGGGTGTGGCCTCCCCCTCCACCCCCCCAGCCCCAGTCGGCCATTTTGGCCCCGCCCCCAGCCAATAGGAATCAAGGGGCGTGGCCACGCCCCCCTCCACCCCCCTGCCCTAGTCAGCCATTTGACCCCGCCCCCCTCCACCCCCCCAGCCCTAGTCAGCCATTTTGGCCCTGCCCCAGCCAATAGGAAGCAAGGGGCGTGTTCAAAATGGCGTCCCCCTTCCCTAGTGTAATTTTGTCCCCCACCACCCCAACCAATAGGAAGAGGCCATTGTAGCAGGTGTCCATCTCCAACCAAGAGTTCCCTCCCAGGAAGTGCCCCCGACGGCGGCGGCCATCTTTGTTGTAGCAGGTGTTAACTGACATCTGCCCCAGTTAACACCTGCTTAATTTGCATATTAAAAATATCCCCACATTTAAAATCTTTAACTCTCAAACTACACTAATAGCGCTAAACTCTCAAACTACACTACTAGCGTTCAAAGTTTGGTGCAAATTAAACTATGTTCCTTGTTTTCCTCCACCACAGGAAGAATGAAAAAAATTACATTTCATATTTGTTTGTATGAGATGTCATTTTCCCCACACTATGCTGTAAAAGGAATGGTGGCGCTTTTTTTAATGTGCTTTCCCATATTGAGAAAACTCTAATTGAATGTTGCTATAATAGGATGTAGAATAGATAGGCTAATCTATTCTACATACTACTATAGTTATCATTACAAAGTGTTAATCAACATTAGGCCTATTGCACAACAATATAGTGCATGTTCCTTTTTTCCACCACCACAGGAAGAATGAAAAAAATTACATTTCATGAGAATTGTTATTTTTCCCACACTATGCTGTAAAAGGAATGGTGGCGCTTTTTTTAATGTGCTATCCCCATATTGAGAAAACTCTAATTGAATGTCACTTTTATTCAATACAAAGTATTAATCAACATTAGCCTATTGCACAATCAATGATGGGAATGGGTTTTTTTTTTATTTATTTTTTTTTTTATTTTTTTTTTTTTTTTTTTTTTTTTCATATATTCCTTTCTTCTTCTAGAAGAACAAGAGGCGATTTACCTTCTCGCTGTACACACTTCAGATAGAGTTTTTGTTTGTTGAAATCCTCAAGTGTTTGAAGATTCAATACACTCAGAAATTTCTCAGGTAAGTAAACTTCGCAATAATAGTCACCATTGCTGTCATGATCGTATAACCTCATTATGATTCGCTGACCCTGCTGTGTTCTCACCAATCTAGCGTGTACAACACGGTACCACGAATCATGGTCAAGATCTTTGAGTGAGACCGTTGGATATTCAGTTTTCGAAATATAATTGAATGACTTCATACTAAAAAGTCTATCATTTCCAGTGTTGCTTCTCTGCAGATGGTGATCCATAATAATAAGAAAAGCTTACCGCGAGCCGCGATCGAGTGCAAGAATAACAAAGCAGCTATATGCTTGCGTGGGTTGTTGTCGGTGAAGACTGAGCAAACCTGTTAAGCCGTCGCCCCCCACAACCCATTCCGTTTCCTGTCGACTCCTTCCACATTCCTTCTGTTGACTCGTTCTCCCCTCCGCCTCCTCACACCTTTCCTTCTGTTGACTTCCCACCATTCACCTTACACGCACACTCTCGCTTTTACCTTCTCTTCTCTTTACATGTAGTCGCATCCTTCTTCTCCCCTCTTCTTTACAGCAGCTAGTCGCTTCTCTTCTTCTTCTTCTTTACATGTAGGCGCATTCCTTCTTCTCCCCTCTTCTTTACAGCTAGTCGCCACATCTTCTTCTCCTCCTCTGTTCACCTCTAGCGATCTTAAAATTTCTTCTTCAATTCTTATTAGCTTGTTTACATTCAAACTAAAGGGTCTGTAATAAGCTAAGTCACTGATATCGTTAATATTAACTGTATTTAGAAATATTGCTTTCAATTGTCTAGCAATACTACTGTTTTTTGTCTCTATTGCTTTTTGACACAAATCATACCATTCAATGTAGTTTTGTAATTAATTTCTAAACATTCTGGCGCATAAGACCAAGTTTGTGGATTCATTATAGCTCTTCAATCTGCTGCTAGCGAAGGTACACTAAATGAGTGGTACTAGAACAGTGAAATTTATTGCTTTTCGCTTCTCCCTTCCACTGCTACCTACATTTTCGCTACAGGTCAGACTGCATACTCTCGCTTTATGCAAAATCAAATCAAATCCACATAAACACATAGTATGCTTTCCCCATCAAAATAAAAACCTTGTCGGGCATAGTTGCGTTTTCGTTGTTTAGTTAACAGCTTACAATGTTTCATACTTTCCATTCTATTATTTTCGCATGTATATCGATATCAGCAGCAGCAGCAGCATTACGATTCAATGAACTCATATTTTTGTAGGCATTGAAGCAGCAGCACTATTCTCCTTTGTTTGCTTGTTACACATCAAGATTGTCAAATAATGATAGCACTGAACAGCGCACACCGCCATTGGACGATTTGTTATGAATTTTGCATACACTAAACACCAAGAATTTTCAAACATTGTATAGTCTGGTTTTGAATATCCTCCGGCATAGTAAGCACATTGTCGTGTAACCTTTTCAAAAACTGTGTTTTTTCTCTTCCCTTTGTATAGATTGTGGTATAATTTTGCAAATATGAAGCAAGCAGCGCGTCAGTGTAAATTAAGTCGCCTTGGTCCCATCTAATTTTATGATAGTTATGTTCAAGCCAGCTGACATCACGGTACATTTTTCTACTCAGTAATGTTTTCGGAAATGGTGATTTAAAGTGTAGCACAATATGTCGTAGTTTGTAATCGATTATGGCTACCTCTTTAATAATGATAAAATTATCATCACTTTTGAAAAAATGAAACTCGACTACAGCAAAATCAATGTCATCATTTTTCCTGTCCCATTCT